>NW_012104220.1:3030077-3049525 GCF_000951045.1 Mandrillus leucophaeus | reverse complement strand
GAGGAGTGGGGGGGGAGGAGGAGGAGGGGCATGCATGCCTTGGGCCAAATCAGATGGGAAGCGTCCCAACCTCTCACTCGAAACTGACACACCATTTTTTATGAGGTGCGAAACATTTCAGGTAGTGTTGGCACTAATAATATCTTGGGCCCAGGTCTGAGCTTCTGGGTTTCAAGCTGGGGGCGTTAAGCCTGCAAAGGCCGCAGGTGAAGACAAACTCCTTCAGGTGAAACCAAGAGTGGCTATTAATAAATTTCCTTGGAGAAAATTCAGTCATTTGGCTCTCGTTTCTCTCCCAGACCACCTAGGTTAATCTGCGTGTGCGCACTTGCAAGTGAACGTGTGCGATAGTGTGCAAACAAGTGCGCGAGTGTACGTGTGGGGATGGGTGGGATGGTGTGGGAGGGATGTAGTAAGGCCATGGGTACTACCTTTGGATTGTTTGAAGATGACAACACTCACTTCTGATCTCCAAGGAACCCAGAGAAAACACAGCTGGTCTCAGTCGGTGCTAACCCCAGTGCCCCCCCTCCGATTCTTCGGGCTCCACAAGTTCCCACGTCTCGGAGGTTGCACCCACAGCCCCAGCTCCTTACTCAAAGTGGGCTGGTGCCGTTACAGTGGTTTAGTGAGATTTTCCCTCTTTCTTTGTTAATGAGAACTCATTTGGCATTTAATAAAACCTTATTTATACACTGGCCTACGTGCGTATGAGAAACAGCCCAGAACAGAAGGCCCAGCATTCCTGCACTGCAGCTAAGCATGGCTGTGCGCCAAACAGCTGCAATAACAGCCGCGTCCCGGCGGAGCCCCTTCCCCGGCCCCGGAGCAGCCCCTGCCTGCCTGATGCTCCTCCCAGAGGGTCGGAGGGTCTGCCCTGAGCCCTTCTGGGCCTGCCTCAGGCTTGTTTTTCTGAAAACCCAAATAGAATGGGTCCAGGAGCAATAAAGGCAAAGTCCCATTTTAATGCCTGATATTTCTTTCAGGTTTCTTTTTTTTTTTTTTTGGTAAATTTTTGTTTTTAGTGTAATCCATTTGTCAAACGGAAAAGCACATTTTAAAGGCACCAGAAGACTACATATGTCCTGCGTCGGTTGGATCTTTCCCCACCGAGGAGACTGAAGCAGGTGTGAGAGGAGAGCAGGTAGAGGTGGTGCTCCGAGGTTAACTGAGGCCGGCTCCCCACAGGGCTTTCTCCTCTGGGCAGTCTCCCGGTCCACTACAGGCTCTGTCGCTCACCAGCTTTGTTAACAGAACAGGAGAGAGAAAGCATCTCCACACCACAGTGGTCTCATGGGTGATCAAATGAAAGTTCTTTGGACCCTCAGAGGTGTGTGGGGTACTATTATTATGCGTGGTCTATAGAGATCGAGGTTGTAAATCAAACTCTTAAGTTCTAGGTCAGTGATTCTCAGTCTTGCCTGGACATTGGACTTACCTGGGAAGGTTTTTAACACAGTGAAGTCAAGGCTGCACCCTAGGCCAGCTGACTCAGAATCTCTGGGGGTGGGGGCCAGGCATTTGTAGGACACATTGAATCACTGGGGAAGCTTTTAAAAACTGCTGCTGGTGGTGGGGGTGTGTGGGGGGATGGGGCAAATGCTGCTGGTGTTGGCCCTTTCTAGGCTGCACTGCTGTGAAATGTCCTGTTTGCTTGTCTCTGGTCTGGCTGTGAGTTCAGTGAGGGTGGAAGGTTCACATCTGGGGCCTTGGCCTCAGCACAATGCCCGGCCCCTCACAGGTGCCCGGCGCAGGTTTGAGTGCCTGCACACAGAAACGGAGAAAGCAAGCCCCCAGGACCCATCTGCGGTCTGCAAGGGCGACAGGTCAAGGTAGCCCAGGGTTTCTCAATGCTAGCATTTGCCAAGGCAGTGTGTGAAGGCGTAAGGAAAGACTTTCTGGTCTTTCTTGTCTGATAAAGAAACATTTAGAAGCCAGTGTCCTGAGTTTTGGTTCTAGTTGCCGATGAAAGTTTTACCCAGCTGCCCATTTACCCTGCTATCTCTGGCATTGACATCCCAGAGTTAGTGGTCATGTCCGGGGAGGTAAATTTACCTATACTGATGGCCAAGGTACTTCAAGAAGAGAAGAATGACCCTGTTCCCTTCACGGTGACAAGAGGATTGCATGAACCTGGGTGCCCGGGCCCTGCCTGCAAAGCCCAGGTGCACAGACCTTGCTCATTCTGCCCGTTCTGCAGAGCATGAGGGCCCTGGACGCCGGAGAGGGAGCCTCTGGCAGCTCTGCAAACACCAGCACTGGACTCCTGGCTGTGCTGGTATTCAGCTGCCTGGAATAAGGGACCTTTGTTGCCTCACGCTTCTGTCTGATTCTGAAAACAAGTCAAGGAGCGTGTCTAAAATCAGGTTCTTTTTGAAACTTTCACTAGAGACATTTGGACTACATGGCTTTTTATTCTTCCTATAGTGTGGTGAGCCAAGAAACCTTTTCTGGGGTCCTGGGCTCTCACTGATGGTGGCATCCGTAGGTTCTGACCCTTCATACTCACTCTGGGGCCCCACCCTGACGAGCTGGGAAAATTGTAGAGTAACTTTCCATGGAAAGTCACACTTTGAAAGGGATTAGAGTGGACTCTGCCAGAAACTGAGGGGTCTTATTTTATGTTGCTTCATTTTTAAAAGCCTTCAGCTTGCTTTTTAAGACAAACTGAGAGTGGGTTTCCTGGGACTTGAGAGAGCAGTCATAAAACAGACAAAACACAGTTCCTCAATCAAGTTCTTAGTGACTGACATTCCCTAAAACACAGTTCTAGACATTAAAAGGTAGGCAAAAAAACCCCCACAAAAACATAATTTCATGCTAGAAATATTATACATGCCACCTTCTCTGAAGGATTCTAATTTTGAGTGTTTCTGAAAGTGTGGCCTACAATGATCTTCATCAGGATCGCCAAAGGTAATAGGATAGATTCTGGGCCCAGCCTGGTTCTTCTGAATCAGAGTGATTGGGGGTGGGGATTTAGAACTTGCATCTTTTACCAACTTCTCTGATGGTTTTTATGCACTTTGCAGTATGAAAACCTCTGCTCTACACCTCCTTTATCTCATTCCTTCTCATCTTATCCTTCTAGCAAAGGAGGAGGTATTTTCAGGTCCCAGGCAGTCTGTCTGGGATGCAGTTCTAGAACAAAGGGTTGCGCTAGATCAGGGCTTTCCAAATTTTTGAGACTATCAAACTTTCTCTGTCATTTTTTTCTCTCTAGAAACACCAACCATTGAGGTTGAGACCAGTTCCAGAGGAAGAAGCATGGTGCCTTCATTTATTAAAATTTATGAAATGTTTTGCATATACTTTTTCTTATATAATTCCTACTACTCTATAAAGTATTATATTTGTTTTATAGATAAGTACTGGGACCAGAAAAGGTTCAATATCTTACCACGATCACCTGGCTAGGAAATAGCAGGTCAGGGAGTCAAACCAGGCCTCCTCCTTCCTTTACCACTCTGCTAGAGGAGGTGAAGGGGACTCCCCCTACATTTAGAGTGGACAGAAACATGCCACAGCCACATACCTAATGGTGAACCTCATAGTGACTTCTGGGTCCCTGGGCCACTGTTTTAGAAATACTATCAGTTGTGATTTTTTGAGTCCTGGGAGCCTGGAGCTTTTGCAAGGATTGTCCGGAACACCAGGCTCACGCCCTCCCCAAGGTCAATTCGTCAGGCTCTGCTGCCCCAAGAATCACCTTGCAATTGGTGAGCAGCCAGACCCCTCCCTTACCACACGGAAGAGCTTGAAGAAGTCCACGTTGGCATACAGAGTGTCTTCTATCCACTGTAGGGTGCCCTGGGAAAGGGAGCACAGGGCATAGCGCACAGTCTGTGCCCCGCGTCGCTGGCTAAAGATGATGAAGCGCTCCAGGAGGGCCTCGCTGCAGGCGATGTCCTTCAGCGCCAGGTCCGGTACTCCATGAGCAAACTGCAGGGAGAAGAGGCAATGCTAGAAACTGCCCTGTGGTAGGAAAGACAGCCACGTCCTAACCCACAGAACATGGGAATACCTTATGTTACATGGCAATGGGAATTAAGATCGCAGATGAGATTAAAGCCACTAATTAACTGATTTTAAAATAAGGAGAATATTTTGGCTTTTCTAGGTGGCCCCTGTGTAATGACAAGGGTCCCTTAAATGTGGAAGACGGAGGCAGAAGAAACAGAGTCATGTGATGTGAGAAAGACTTGATGAGCCCCCACTGGCCTTGGGATGGAAGAGACCACTAGCCAAAGATTGTAGAGTGTCTCCGGAGGCTGAAGGAGGCAAGAAAATGGATTTTTCTCTAGAACTCCCTAGTAAGGAATGCAGTCCTGCTGACTCCCTAACTTTCAGTCTTGTGACCTCCAGAACCATAAGATAATGCATCTGTGTTGTTTGAAGTCACTAAGTTTGTGGTCATTTGTTACAGCAGCAACAGGAAACCAATACGATCCCGATACCTCCCTTTATCAGGGTGCCATTTACAATTCAAGGGATTTCCTTCTTATAGCATGATGTGACAGTACCATCAAGGCTTCCTCCCTGAAGGTGGGGTTGAGGAGTAGCTAGAACAAATTTGCTCTTGGATTTAGCAAACAAAAGTACCAGATGCCCAGTCGAATCTGAATTTCAGATAAATGAATAATCTTTAGTACAAATATGTCCCAAATTGGGTACAAACAGAACATAATTATTCAGAAAAATTACTTGTTGTTTATCTGAAATTCGAATTTAACTAGACACTCTGCACCTATTTTGTCTGGAGCCCCTAAACCCTGCATAGCGCACATTCCGCAGCTCCTGGGGAGCTCAAGGATAGTGGTTCTTGAAGTACAACCCTCATGATGGCCTCTCAAGGATCAGGTGGCAGGGGAGAGGCCCGGACCTTGGCCAGCGACCCGTGGCCACCCAGCACCTTAACTGGCTCCTGGAGTCCTGGACTTCCATAGCAGTGGAAGACCCTGAGTACCATGGGCAAATTCATGAGATTCCCGGGGCACCACAGTCGCCTATGACTTCTAACAACATGGCTCTCTGGGCTGGAGGGCAGAACAGGCCTGAGCTCTGCTAACTCCTACACTGCCCAGACTACACATGGCAGCCTGGTTCCCATACGAGGCACAGGTCACAGCTCACCAGGAGTCAGTGTGGACCCTCTCAATCTCAGGGACTCATAAAACAGTGAAACCAGAGCACTGAAGAGGGCGTGTGAAGAATAGCTACTAAAAGCAGCTAGTATTTACTGAGTGTTTACTATGTATCAGGCACCCTTCCAAGTGTTCACATATATTATTTCTTTTAACTTCAACCACCATAGGTGGTAGGCACTTTTGCTATTTCCATTTTACAAATGAGGAAATGAGAGGCATAGAGTGGTTAATTAACTTGCCTGAAGTCACATAGCTAAGTGTGTGGCCTTGTGAGATTTGAACCCAGAGCTTAACCATCACCTGTTAGCTCGCCAGTGAGTAGGGAAGAGGGAGAAGGCAGGACAAAGAAGGGTAGGTTTATAAATTATTTCACTGAGGAGGCAACATCTGAGCTGGGCCTTGAAGCATGTCCAGTTTACTGGGTTGGGGTGAGCCAGAGAACTGAGCCCCTGTCATCTTCTAATTCCCTAGATGGAGAGTGGGGATGGTGAGGTTCCTTCTGAGCTGTGCTCAGACCCCAGGCAGAAAGGACCAGGAGGGGTATCCAGTCCTGATGGTAAAGGACACAAATCCACATTCAATGAGCATGGGCAACAACACAGAGGTGAGCTCCCATGTTGGACAGCGCCCAGAGAGAATGTTGCCATGGTGATGGACAGTTCTGGGAACAGTGCTGATAAGGAGCCCCGGCGCGGGATGGAGGTGGAGATACAGATCAGGAGCTAGAAGACAGGTGAGCCCACGAGGCAAAGCATCCTGGGAAGTGGGCAGAGAGGGCCCGGTCGGCTGGAACGTGCCTCTGCGAAGTGCAGATGGCTCAGGGTTTGCTAATCAGCAGAGCATCAGCTCATCAGAGCCAGCAATACGAAATAAAGGCACAACCTGGTGACCCCAGCCTCTGTTCTCCCACATGAAAGGCCTTGGCACTGATGCCAGAAGCACAGCGCTAGAGATCCAAATGTCACGTTAGTAAGGAACTGGAAAGAAATTTCCCCGAAATTCCTGTCCTTATCTTCATCTCCCTTTTATTACCAACTGGAAGTCATCACAGGCATTGTCAGGACTTGAGTTTTACGAGCTGAAGAGAAAGCAAAGGGGAAAATGAGCAATCGGTGCCGACAGCACCCCCTCTGTGGGGGTGGGAGAGGAAGCTAAACAGGGCCTAGCAGGAGCCGCACCACCCCAGGGCCTGGGCACTGCAGGCGCCAAGCTCACCCTGCCTCCAGGCTGACCCTGGGTTCCCCTTGTCTAGTTTCGGTGAAAACCTCAGGGTCTGAGAAGCCAGAAAAGCAGGTATGGGCTCCTTCACTGTGCAGGGAACCAGTGTGAGAACCTGCTTCCAGGAGCCGGTGCTGACCAGGTGGGGTGGGGTCCCTCACTCCTCTGGACTCAGACAGCACCCTGTGCAGACCTTGATCTCAGGGTTGACACAGGCTCTGAAGTTGTGTTTATGTCTCGTTCTCTCCTGGAGTCTGGAGGAAGACCAGACCCAGCCAGGAGGGAGTCGGGAGGGTGTCTGGTATATCAGCTGCTGCAGATCTTGCATTCTTGCTGTGTTCATCACACCGAAGAAGCTGGGCGGGGAGCCCTGAAGGCCCAGAGGACAGCTGCAGCTCTCACACCTGAGCCTGCAGAATCACCTGGAGGGCTTGTGAAGCACAGATTGCTGGGCCTTATCCCAGGGCTTTGGACCCAGTTTGCCTGGAGTGGGGCCTGAGAATTTGCATTCCTAACAAGCTCCCAGGCATTGCTGATGCTGCTGGTCTCTGGGCTTTGAGAGCCCCTGGACTGGAGTAAGAAACACTGGATTAGGATTGACAGGACCTGGATTCCATCTGGCTCTGACAATTTCTAGCCCTGTAACTGTGCACAAATCACCCCAGCACCAGACGCCCAAGCCTCCTTCTCTGTTGACCCATCTCAGGATTGTTGTGAGGAGTAAAGGAGCTAAGGGACGTGCAAGTCATGAATTAGTGGTAAGAATGCTCTACATAAATAGAGGAGATTATTTAAAGGGGTAAAATAAATTGGAGTTGTATACACAGGTCAGAAATGTGCCAGGGGATAGAAGAAGGAGTTTCCTGGTGCTGAGAAGGAAGTGGTCCAGGAAAGCAGAGGTGGGCTCTTCTGCAGCGTCTCAGGTTCTGTAGCCCCGGGACGCCACCGCAGCACTTGCCAGCACTGTGCTGGCAGCTTCCCAGCCCGGAACGCTCCTCTCACTGTGTGGCTAACAGACGACTCTGCTCAAATACCACCTCATCAGGAAGGCCTTCCTGAGCATCCCCCTTAAACCTGCCCTTGTGTCCCTCTCTAACTCCCGACCCTACTGGATTTTCCTTGCAGCAGCCATCACAGCCAGGAGTCACACAGCAGAGTCTCTGCTTACCTGAGCGCTGCCTGTGGCCCCACTGGAATGGAAGTTCCTCGGCCTGGGGTTTTGCCTGTCTGGTTCACACTGTGCTCTAATACCTATAACTGTCCCTAAATATTTGAGTAATAAATGAATAGACGCCTGTTTCCTCATCTATAAAGAGGAGGTTGTACCCCATGATCTCTACGTTTCCTTCCAGTTATAAACACCTGAGATGTTTTAAAGTTGCTAGGATGTGTGCAGCTTTGAGTCCTATGATGAAAATGATCACGATCTCAAGTGATCCCCTGGTTTTTTTCTAAATACAAGGCATTAAGTGATGGATTCTGAATGTGAACACAGGGAAGAAAAAAGAATAAAGTCAACATGTTTCTTGCCTTTCTCAGGCTGGGTGCTTCCCCCCTCCCCTCCAGGGACCACCAGCCAGTGACATCCACCTACCTGCTCCGGCCGGACTTGAGAGTTGATCAGAAGGTGGACCACTGAGTCAGACAGGCCAATGTTTTTAATGAGAAATAATGTCAGTGTTTCTTCGTCTTTCAAGATATCCCTTATCCGTATTCCTCTTCCTACATATGAATAAGAGAAAGAACAGGGTATTGAAGGGGAAATGGGTCAAAAAAGGGAAAACAGCTAGGGTTGATTGGGAACACTTCTAACTCGACTCTCAGAGGAAGACTCTGTTCTTGGGGTCTCTGGGAGCCCCTAGAGGTGAGACTCTTGCCAGTGGGCTGCCCCCAACACAGTCACAACACTGACTGCTGAAGCAGCTGGGTCCAATTTAGTAAGAAGGTGGAAAAAGTTAGCCAGGGCTGGGTGGGGGTGTCAGATGCTTTGTGGGGCTGGTCTAGGACAGTGCTTCTCATTGAGGTGGGTCTGGGGAGCTGGAACAGGGGAATTTCATCCTCCTGGGACTATTTGGCAAGATCTAAAGGCATTTCTGGGTGTCACAACTGGGGAGGTGCTAGTGGGTAGAGGCCAGGGGTACTGCTAAACATCCTGCAAGGCCCAGGACACTCCTCCCTCCCCCACACAAAAGGTTATCTGGCCCCAAGTGTCAGTAATGCTGAGGTTGAGAAGCCCTGGTCTAGGATTGGAGGAGACACGTGCTTTTCCCACACTGCAGCTGTCACAGGGTAGAGGACCCTTCTGGGTGTTCCTATCATCTCAGCTTGGGCTGAGATGCCCAGGGCACTGTTATGGACTAAGAGAAATGAGCTGGGGCCATTGAGGGCAGGAAAAGCTCCATGTAGAAAGAGGAGAGCCAGGCACATGCCTGGGCTCCCTCCAGCTCCTCTCAACACCTGTGGGAAGCAGGGTTTCTTTATAAGGAGGCATAAAGAACACCTAACAGTTAAGGTGACCTTGGGGCAAGTGACTGAGCCTGTCCCTGTGTCTGCACTTTCCACATCTCCCTCATAGGATTGTTGACTCGGGGTAAGGAATGCGAAGTGCTTAGCTCCCAGGCCTCAAAACACAGAGCACTCAATAAATGCTTGTTATGATCAAATTAATATTCTTACCCTCCCTGGGAGATTCACACAAGCACCCTCCTCCTCGGCTGGCTTCCAGGGCCAATTTAGTAAGAAGGTGGAAAAAGTTAGCCAGAGCTGGGTGGGGGTGTCAGATGCTTTGTGGGGTTGGTCTAGGACAGTGCTTCTCATTGAGGTGGGTCTGGGGAGCTGGAACAGGGGAATTTCATCCTCCTAGGAATATTTGGGAAGATCTAAAGACATTTCTGGGTGTCACAACTAGGGAGGTGCTGGTGGATAGAGGCCAGGGATGCTGCTAAATATCCTGCCTCAACCCCGCTAGTGCTGTAGCTCATGAGGCTCTGGCCAGAGAAGAGCCTTATGGGCCTGGGTGTCTATGAAGGGACTTCAACATGAAGGGAAAGCACTGGAGTGTGTGAAAATGCCAATCTCTTCACCCCAAGTTCTTCAGGGGCATGAGTGACTGTTTATCTCCCAGTTCTTCTCGAACTAACTTTAACCATCACGTGTCCCCGTTCTTTCCTGGTACCAATTCCACAGTGTCCCATTCTCTCCCTCTTCAAATTCTCCCCTCCCCAAGTGGCCAAGAGGCCTGCCCCTGTGTGCTGGACAGCCACCCTTCTCATCCCCAGGTTGTGCCTTTTCCTGAACAGCACCATATCCGGATTCATGTTGCAGCTACTTTCCTCTGGAAGGGTCTTGGGCCAACCCCACAGGCCTGTCCATGCAGCTAGGGCAGGGGAAGCCAGTCCTGAAGTGTGACCACACAGTGGCACAGTGGCCTCTTTCACAGTAATGGGCGCCTTGAGAGTTGTGCCCACTGTCACTCCCCTTTGCATAGGAAAGATTTGAGGACTTTGGGGAAAGCTGGACACAAGGCCCCAAGGAAGAAGAGGGCTCTGAGGGGAGCTGCTCCCTTTTATTCTAGTCTTCCCCCCTTTTCAAAAACATAAATCCGGCTGTCTTCCAAACCCAGCCTCCTGCTTTTCCTCCTGTCGCTGGGTGCCAGCTCCACTCTTGTTTTCCCAATTACCCCTTCATATACAGCCTTGTACACTCTCACTCCACCAACACCATCCCCAACATACACACGCACACACATGAACGCACAACATGCACACACACACATGCATGCACACACACACACGCATGCACACACATGCACGCACACACACATGCATGCACACACACACATGCACACACATGCATGCACATGCACACATGCACACACATGCATGCACATGCAGACACATACATGGGAGATCTCTTGAGAGTTGGAGGCTATGGCTCCTGCTTTTATTATACTCCTCATTGTACCTAGCAATGCTGAGTGCACAGATGCAAGCCCTTGAAGTCACCTCTCTCTGACACCAGCATTAAAGACTGACATCAAATCAGAGTCTCAATAAATGTCTGTTGAATGACATGAGGCATTCAGTAAATAACTGTTGTCTTGACCTGAGAGTCAGGACTCCATTTGACTGTTTATCTCTTCGTTATTCTTTAACT
Source organism: Mandrillus leucophaeus (assembly GCF_000951045.1). NCBI lineage: Eukaryota > Metazoa > Chordata > Mammalia > Primates > Cercopithecidae > Mandrillus > Mandrillus leucophaeus. Next base: position 3,039,005 of record NW_012104220.1, on the reverse strand, counting down.
CACTCACCTGACCTTACATACAAATATCTTGCTGGGGAGAAGGGGCAAAACAAGAAAAGCTGGGAGCGATGTTGCCCAGGCTTGGCATGCCAGACCACCCAGGTGACAGGGCTGCTGTGGCCCTGGGGGGAAGGGGGAGCGTGCTGGCTCCCGGTACACCTGAGGAGGGTGGGGGCCCGGGCGAAGAGGAGGTCGATACCAGACAGAAGCTTCCCTACACTCCTGAGGGAGAAATGTGAACTGGGAGCCTGAGGAAAGAAAAATAAATTTCGTTTAAAATGTGGTTCTTCTTGTTCCCTTCCCTAGGAAGATTAGAGGCTGGGGGGTGGGGACTGCTGAGGCCCCAGGAGCTGAGGGTGGGGGTGGGAGGGAAGCCAGGAGAATGTAGGAGGCTCCCGGGAAGAAGGTGTTTTAAAGATGATTGAGAGACCACAGAGCTCGCTTCAAGGGAGAGGGAAGGGGGCTCCATGCCTGGTCTTTTACCATTAATCCTCCCTGCTGAGAATGCAGTACTACAGGTTTGCCATGAAAGAAAACCTCTGCCTGGGTCAACCAGTGGCATGCCTTCCCAGGTGGCTGTGCAGCAGCACGCCCAGCACCAGCCCCACCACCCCCACCCGCTTGCTTTCCAAGGTGGGCTCTTCCACAGCACTGGCCTGATGGGTCCATGCTCACAGTGAGCAGCACCCCGGTGAATCTTGACAGACTGAAACAGTCTTTGTTCCTGACAGTGCCCTTCAGGCCCTGGCCTGGGATTTCCTCAGAGACCGTGTCCCTTACTTGGGGATGGACCCCTGTCCCCTCTCACAGCCTCTAAGGCCAGGGATCTTGCAGAGCCTCCATTCCCACGGGGCCGTGGCCAGCCTTTCCTGAGCCCTTGTCCCCAGATTTGCTCTGTTAGGGGCTTCTCAAAGCCTGAAGCTGGCAGAAGGAACCGCCTGCATACCAACTCAAAACCAGTCCTGCTCTGGGGTTAAGAAATAGTGATTTGGGTTCTCATATCCACATTGTAAAAGTCACAGAGAAACTGTGGTTTGAAATTACTTCCTTCACACTTCCTCCCAGCAGGACTCAATCTGATGATCAGACACTTAAGTGAAATGTCTGCCTCATCATCAAACCCACTGGATGCATGAGGTATGTCGTCCCGCCAGGAGCTGGACAGCCCACGTTTGCATCTGTTTGTTTAAATTAGGAAAAAAAAAAACAACCACCTGCTGGTTGGTGCCTAGGGGAAGGGGGGTTTCTTACTATTAAAATGGCAATTGTACTCATACCATATAACGTTCTTCAAACTTGGGCTCACTAAAACAAACTTTTCTATCCAGGGCAGCAAAGAATGGAGTGTTTATAATGCAGTTTGTAGAAGTGACTACATAAAGTCTATGCTTTACTAGTTTGAAACAATGAGAACGTAATTGAGCATCTTGATGCACCAATCTGGTCATACGCCTGTCCTTTCTCACTCGGATAGGGAGAGAAGGCTTCAGAAGGCGGCTGGATGGGAAGAGGATCAGATTCTCCTCGGAGAAGTTTCCCCCGTTGACTCTCCTGTGCTCCTGAATCTCCTACTTACTACCCTCCACCCGGCCGCGCACGCGCTGTGGTCATTTTCTGCTCACTCATCTCTCACCTTCTGCCCTGTGAGCCCTCTGAGGGCTGGCATTCGCCTGACTCATCTCTCCATCCCCAGAGACCAGCCTAGTGCCTGGCTCACAGGAAGCACCGAAAGTTGGCTAAGTGTTGAAGGAGCTGCACGCACACAGAGGAAGGTGCCTCCGGGGCTGAGTTCAACCATTCTCCCACATTTCTTGTTTGGAACCTGCAGCAGAAGCTGTTCTATCGATACAGCCTCTCCCACTCCCCTGGTAGACCACTTGGTGACCCCTTTCTCATCCCTGTCAACCTCTAAGGTCATCCTTAGAGTCAACCCCCTCATCCCAGGAGCATACATCTCCCAGAAGCCCCTAAAGGCCGCCTTCGCAGCCTCTGAGTCCCGTTCCCTCAGCAATCTTCCCCTGACTAGCAGCCTTTTCTCAGAGGGCACGCTCCACCCACAAGGCTGCAGTAACCTCTGGATTTCCGGGGAGCTTTACTTCCTCACGACCTCTCATTTCCTCCACTCTCACGAGTAGGCTCCAGTGGCCATTTCCAGTCCCTCTAGCCATCTGCAGAGGAGCCTACTACACATGTGACAGCACACAACACCCACTTACACTTTGTAAAGGCACACTGGAGTTGTTACTCTCGGGCTGTTTCTTGTTCTTTCCCTGGGGAGGGGAGACACAGGAGAGGGAGCCCATTCATCCTTCCTCTTCGCTCTTCCTGACTCCTGGTGGCTCCCACCTGGTGCCCAGCTCCTGCCATCTTCCTGCACAACCATGGTGCCCATGTGGGACCAACACCCTCACCTCCCATTTCCTCCTTGCCCTCACCACACACCTGCACCTCCGCTCCACTTCACCCTGGCCACATCTGGGGGCCAGTCATCACCCACCTACCTTGCCTTCGAAATCCTGAATTCACATATTTCACTTTCTGACCACAGCCATCGACTCTTTTATCTTGTTCATTTTCTCAATCACTTAAACAGGGTCATATTTTTGAAACTTCTATTGAAACTTCTATTCCCTTGCCTCTTCATTTCTCCCAGTCCATTTCAGTACCTCTGCCTTCTTATCCTTCCTCGTGCAGCCTGGACCTGATGCATGTAGTCCAGTGCCTGCCTTCTGCCCCCTGCCTGTTGACCTTCCATGGTGCCTCCCTACACACCCCCAGCCCTGCATCACTCACTCTCCACTTGCACTGCCTCAGTGCCTGGATGGTAAATATTACTGGGAGAAAGAGTACAATTATGCATATTTATATCATGATGACACATGATCTCCAACCTCCCTGGCTCCTTAATGATAGTTGGCCTTGCTTCTTCATGTTCCTGGTTAACTCTCTCTCTAGAACTCTGTGAGAGCTGCTCCATACCTTTACCAAACTCTGCAAACTCCTCTCCCCCTGCTTCTAGTCCTTGACCTAGCCTCATACTTCCCATAGCACCAACTGTCTTAGCATTCTCTCTATCTCTAGACTTAACTGGATGAGACCTTTCCTGCCTTGCTTCCCAACTTCCTACCTTCCAGGCTTCTGTGGAGGAAGAGGCATCTTCATCAAGGTGATGCTCAAGCCGCCTCCAGACCCCATCCCTTCCTGCCTCCGCTAGTATCTTTTTCACCAAATCTCCCTGTTCTTTCCCATATCTTCAGTCTCTCCATGGGTAAGGCAAGTGATGCTTGAGAGCACTGGAGTCCCGCTTACCTGCAATTCTCTCCGGGTGAGTCCGGAGGGTGTCCATGAATTGGGACAAGATGCGGAGCTCTGTCCAAATATGGCCAAGGTACTGGCTCTCTGGTGCATTCATGAGGAGTTCTTGAAAATCTCGATATACTCTTGCCAAGCTGTAAGGACAAAGCCTCATTAATAAGGAAATAGCTGTTATTCTTCTAATAGTAATAATATCTCATGCTGTTTTTAAAGATTTATGTGCCTGAACTAGCTACTACATTGAGTATCCTTATAATACTGCCAAGGTAGGAGAAAGAGGTAATTTTACTTCCTTGTACATATAGGCTAACTGACAGCAATATCTCACTATCTGTTCAGTCTCCCAGTTTTGGCAGGGCCTGGTCACCTCTCAGTCCCGTGCTCTGTGTGTCTCTTGCCCAGAGAAGCCTTAAACAGGGTGACACTGGTAGATATCACTGGAGGTTTTTTCCAGTTTTTACCCAGATTTCTGAGACCTGTCCTTCCACCCATTCACACGGGTAGGCTCTGACAGCCATGCTTCATCCACAAGGACCTCCCTGCACACACACACAGGCACACACATACATGCACGACTCTGCCAAGGCTGATGAGAGAATAAAGCTGGATCAACCTGATTTGTTCCCAGGGATTCGGATGGTGTTCAGAGATGGGCTTCTGATTGCCCAAGCCGAGGTGCTGTGAACTGCATGAACGGTGGCAGCCCAGTGCATTGAGGAGCTGGGGAGACTGGTCCATGGAGAGAGGTGAATGGAGTAGATACAGAGGCCAGGTCATGCAGGCCCAGATGGAAGAGAGTTGAGGAAGCAGCTCCTGACAGCTCCCCAGGTCTTGGCCTGCCCCCCCTGAGCCCTGTCTTGCTGCCCTTGGCTCTGTGAGAAGGTCTAGTATCCAAATCATACATTTCCTTCAGGGGTTTAAGATTGCTTGAATGGGTTTCCGTACCTTGCAAGCAAAAGAGCCTTGAATAAGCCAATATTTCAACCATAATGTGTGTGTGAAACATGAAACCCAACTTTCTGGGTTCAAATGCCAAATACAACTAGTGTCTGGAGTCCCCTTCTCCAACTCCCATCCCTCAGTTTTCGCCAATAACATCTATAGACACTGCTAGGGCCATTCCCACCAAAGCTCCATGCAGCCTCCACTGAGCTGTCTCCAGGCTTCCCTGATCCCACATGTGACCCCATACGATCTCTCTGGATAGGCAGGTGTTTCTTAAGCTGAAAGTGCAATTGTAAACTAAAACTGCAAGGCAGTGCTTGCAGGAATATGAGCCCTACTAAATGCCATTTCCTTGACTTTGCTAGGAAGACAGATGTTTCCTCTTCTATCATCCTGTAATCTGGGGGTCAGCAAACATAAAAATTACAGACTTATAGATCATACAGTCTCTGTCACAACTACTCAACTCTGCCATTGTAGGGCACATGCAGCCATAGTTTGTTCACAGTGGGGAAGGCTACCTCCAATCATTAGGTTGATCTATCAAACTCTTTTTCCTTTTTAGTCTAAAAGTGGGCTTCTCCTGGAAGAATCACACTGAGCTCCTCCAAGGAAAAAACTAAAGTAACCAGGTATCTCAGTTTTCACCTAGCCTGGTGTTTATACAGGTAGGGTAAAGCCTGCTCCCCAACAGGCCCTTGCTGGTGGCCTTCAGGTGTGGGCTGTCCAAGATGCTGCTTAAGGTCAGCACAGTGGGTGAGGGATGGCCCTGTCCCCACCCTAGGCCTCTGTCTCTCGGATATGTTCCCATGATGGTCTGCCAATGCTCCGAAGACAGACCTTCTTCCTGTGGGATTTGACTTGAATTTTGACCCTAGACCAGAGGCTATTAACCTGGCATCCACAATTCCCTGAAATCAGATGTACAGTGTAATGTTTGGCATGTGCCCATTTTTCTTGGGAGAGCGGTCATTGGTTTTCATCAGTTTTTCAGAATGGGCTGCAGGCCCACAGTGAAGAGCCACTGCACCGGAGCCATATTCCAAGATCTCACCACTCCAGGGGGCCGATGGCAGTTATGACAGAAGATTTGGAAATTGTCTTTTTCTCCCAGGAAGTAAACTTCACTTTGTAAACCTGACTTCATTTATCTTCTCAATGCTCCCTGACATTTTTCCTAGCCCTTAGATGTCCAAGAAAGCTTTTAAAGAGAGATCTGTCCAGGTTGATCAGCATGAGGGAACTGAGGTTTTCTCCTACAATGATTCACTCCACTCAAGCAGGTCAATGACCAGAAAGCAGTGGACATATCTCTGCAGTGGGCTGCCATCGGACTCCAGGTCACATTTTGGGGATATAAGGACCAAGAAATTGTGTGCATGTGGCCTTAGCTTGGAGATTTCTCCCCAAGTGCCCTGACAGTTAACAGAATGTTCCAGAGAGGAAACCTGCTCTGCTCCTAAGAAGTTAGGGGCTCGGCAAGCCACAAGAACACTCTTCCAGTGCTCCATGCTCTGTGCACGCACGTGTGCATTTCAGCACGTGAAGGAGTGTGCAGCTTCCTCCCCCGCATGGTAGAGATCTCAAGACTTACATGGAGTTGTTGTAGTTTGACACAATTCCAGGAGATTCTCCTGGGGTGGGGCTTTGAAAGCAGGGATTGTTCACATTGCAGAAGATCCCCTGGAGCCATGGCAGCATTCCTGCTGAGGGCATCGCCTTGTTAGGAAAATGGCCTTTAAAACAGAAAATGAGGACAAGACGGGATTAGTCATGGAGCCCAAGCAGGATGCAGACCTAGGAGTTGGCTTTTTTGGGAAGGAGCCCAGGCCCCTCTGATGTCCTCCTTCATTCTCAGCGTTTAAGAAGCAGGAGCATCTCATGTGTGCCAGGCCCTGTGCTGGGTGCTAGAGACATGGCCTGTTCTCTCAAGCTCCCGGTGTAGTGGGGAGACAGACAGTTGTAATAGGCATGGGTGGAAATGTGAAGGGGAAGCAAGGGGGGACACATCATTTTGTGCTGAGAGGGGCGTAGGAGTGTTAGTTCAAGAAGCTGCCACGCAGCTGCTGCTGCTGCTTGAGCATAGGCTCATCTATTCCTTCAGCCACGGTGAACTGAGCACCTACCCCCAAGCATGCAGTAGGGCTGCAGGATATGGGCTCCTTGGGGAGAGGTAAAGAAGGAAGAGTCTGATGGATAGGAGGCTGATTCAGAACTGGGGCCTGAAACTCATGAACGAGAGGGTGAAGATCAAGAATAGAGGACTGGGCAGCTTTGCATAATGCTTTAGGCTTCCACATTAGCCGCATAGACGGCCAGAAACCAGGTGAAGCATTTCCCACAGGGGCAGAGTGTAACAGAGGCTCTCACTAGGTTCCTTTCAGGTCTGCAGACACCTCAGGGGTCCAAGAAATAAATTTTTTCTTCAGTACAATTGTATAGCATCCCGTTTCCTCATTTTTCTCCGGCATCATGTATAACATATCCTCTATACTGATTTCTGAAATATTTTACAGAACTCATCTATAAATCTCTTCTCTTTAAAACGAGAGAGTTTAGGTATAAAAAATAAAAAACAAAGCAAACAGAAATAAGTGCACAGTCTCTTAGTAACTACACACAAGTATTTGCTTAGAATGTTTAGGATTAAAACATGAAAATTTGGGCTGGACAAGGTGGCTCATGCCTGTAATCCCAGCGCTTTAGGACGCTGAGGTGGGAGGATCATTTGAGGCCAGGGGTTCAAGACCAGCCTGGGCAATGTAGTGACTCTGTCTCTACAAAAAACAAAAGATTAGCTGGGAGCAGTGGCTCATGCCTATAATCCCAGCACTTTGGAAGCCGAGGCAGGAGGATCACTTGAGCCCAAGAGATAGAAGTTTCAGTGTGCCATGGTCCCAACACTGTACTCCAGCCTAGGCAACAGAATGAGACCCTGTCTCTAAACATTTTCTTTAAAATTCTAATTTGTGTAACATTGATACATCTGTCATATGCATCATAGACAGGAAATGATGATAAGCGGATCAGATCCCCACCCCCCCCACCCCAAGACCTTTCTAGACAAAAGGCCCAGACCAATATCTCTCCAGGGCTTGCCCAAGCTACCCTGCTATGCTTACATTCATGTTGGCTATAGAGCGGGTTGGCGTTCCTTAACCAGATCAAGACCAGAAATAAAGATAAAGGCCAGACGAGTTCCACCACAAAGCGAATCTGGAAAAACAAAACAAAAAGAGAGAAAGTTCAGCGGTGCTAAGAGATTATAGAAAACATAACCAGAGCAGACACACCCATCCTCAGAGCCCGTGTGAGAAGTAGGACTTTGGTTGTGGTATATTTACCTAAACAGTTTCCTTCTTTTAACCCCTCCCCACCATACAACCTCTACCTTGTTTTATTATATCAATCAGATTTTGTGTCCATCTGGGTTCTACTCTGCCTCTATTTTAGAAAGCTGCATTAGCATGAGACTTTCATAAAGGATCATCAAGATCCTCTGCTTCAGTGCATTTTAACTGTCACTATGCACATGAATGCAGATTTGGGTTCAGTATGGCCCCACCAGAGCTTGCATTTCTAATAGGCTCCCAGGTAATGCTGATTTAACAGGTAGCAAAGATTTCTCTGTCACCACTCACTCTGCAGATAAAGGAAGAGGCTCAGAGGAGGCAGGTGACCTGTGCAGTGTCACATCAGCAGTGGCAGCATCAGAACCAAAATCCAGCCTCCTGTTTCTGGGGCCAATGTCCTTTCCCGCCCTCCCCATTACCTTGCCCTTGCAAATGTGGTCATTTAATGAATGAATGAATGAATGAATGAGTGAATAAATGACTGTGATCCATAGCAAAGCCAACAAAAATCAGGCCTACCAACATATTTCCTTCAACAGTTTCTATTGCTTAAAGAAACAAAGCAGGGCACACGGCCATGGGTTTTTACATTGAAAGAGGCTGCTGATGTCAACGTATGGTTGAAAGTTGGTATTTAAACTTTGGTTCCATTTGGAGCTTAAGGACTCTTGACTCCAAAAGCAGATCCAGTGGCTGTGGCAGTCCACACCCTATGGCATTGCACATGGGGGTGGGGGTTGGAGATGTGGAATTAGGAGAGGAAGAGGGAGAGGGACAGGTGAATTGGAGAGTAGAATAGTTCTATGCAACCCTTACTCCAGGGACCTTAGGAAGGAAACACGTAAGATCTGAAGGAGATCTGAAGCAGCTGGCCGGGAATAGCAAGTTTAATAGATCAGCTAGGGGCTATTCATATGGTCTTTCATGTAACCCTTTGTTGTTTTCCTCTCAAAGAAATGTAAATATGCTCTCAGCAAAATAAAAGACACCATAGCAGAGGCTCAATACATGCTCCTTTCCTGCTAGTAAGAACAAACCATGTTCTGCTTTTTAAAAAACAGCCTGCTGGCAACCAGATTATAAGAAACTAAAAAATAAATTGATGGGGTAAAATGATCATGCATTGAAGAAAGAAAAAGCAAAACTATTTGCGGGCAGGTGGTGATTATGTAGCTGTAACTTTTTACAAGATGTTTTGCTCAAAATATGTATAGGGAGGATGTGTTGGAGGAAGCGCGCACACACGCACACAATATGGGAAGAAAAGTATAGATTTTTGTGAGGCACTCTTTTTTTTTTTTTTTTTTTTTTGAGA
>NW_012104220.1:3027506-3030027 GCF_000951045.1 Mandrillus leucophaeus | reverse complement strand
TTTTTGAGACGGAGTCTCACTCTGTCACCCAGGCTGGAGTACAGTGGTGCGATCTTGGCTCACTGCAAGCTCTGCCTCCCGGGTTCATGCCATTCTCCAGCCTCAGCCTCCTGAGTAGCTGGGACTACAGGTGCCTGCCACCATGCCTGGCTGATTTTTTTTGTTTTTGGTATTTTTAGTAAAGATGGGGTTTCACCTTGTTAGCCAGGATAGTCTCGATCTCCTGACCTTGAGATCCACCCGCCTCGGCCTCCCAAAGTGCTGGGATTACAGGCGTGAGCCTCTGTGCCTGGCCCTGGACTTCCCTTTCTTAACACACACTGCACTTGAAGGTCATCACTCCTCCAAGTAAGTGAAGCCCTCAAGGGCAGTAAGCTTCCTGAGGGCAGGAACCTCATCTGTCATTATCACAGGACCCCACATGGGGCAGGATTCATAATAGGTGCCCAATAAATATCCATGGAATGAGTGAGCCTTTGTCAAGACTGGTTTAGGAAGCTCCTCCACCAAAGCCTTTGGTGACACAGGGCTCTGATCACCAACAGTCTGTAGATTTAAGAAACAGCCTCCCCCAGGGGCATATACCTTGGTGTCTTGCCTTCCATTCTGGATCATTCCATCAGTGGGTAGGGCTGGGAAACAAGTTCGGCAAGATAGCAACATTGAGTGATAGGAGCAAATGATGAAACCTGAAAGTTGTTCCCGGTGTCTTCACCAAAGAAATGAGACATCCAGTTCAAATCCAACACAGTTGACTCCTTTAGACAATTGCTTGCAATATTGGCTTTCTATCAAGTAGACTGGCTGTCTTCCATGCGGCAACATCTATCTGGGAGTGGTCTGGTTTGTTAAACACTGATGCTAATTTGGGAGTTAGTGGGAAGATCTGGGTTAACAACCACTTTGGGGCTTGCTTAACCTCTGAGTCTCAGTTTTCTCCTCTCTGAAATGGGACTACTCATGTTTCCTACAGTGTACACTCAGGGTTAAGAGAGGGTTACTCTGAGGTCAAGTAACTGGGGTTACTATCCAGCCTGTTCCATCTTAGCTATGTGACCTTGGGCAACCCACTCAACTCCTCTGTGCCACACGGTCTCATCTGTGAAACGGATGTGATACCAGGACCTATCTCCCAGAGCAGTCGTGAGGATGAAATGGGACACCTGTGTTAAACACGAAAGCACAATATGGCATGAGGTAACAATAAACGTGAGCCATTTGTTATTGCCTCACAGGGTTGTCACAAGATCACAGGGATGTTGCAACGGCAGAAGAGGAAGGAGACAGAATTAAGATTATCTGCAACCTTGTAGGCCTGCCCTCCACTTAGTTCGTCTCCCACCTTTTTGGATTCAGAACTGCCCAGTTGCTGGCTTGGAACCACGGGGCTTCCTAAGAAACCAGCCACACACCGTCCTCCGCTCCATATGTAAAGAGGGAGGGCTATGCACCAGGGAGGGGACCAGCCAGCTTGGCCTGCCTGTCCCATGGGTAAAATTTCCAAACCAAGCTAGTGCATTGTCATCCTCCCTTGCAAGGCTTGTCACGCACACTCCTGGCATCCACCCACTCCCTCACTCACTCATTCTTGTATTTTTGAAGAATGTGGTCTCCACAAGGCACGGTGACTTGAAGGCCTCCTCTCAGGAGTAGGGGCAGGATCAGCACCTCCTTTCTTCCTTCCTTCTTTGTCTGGCCCTGGGACTGATCCTACCTCACCTGTGCCCTCTTCTCATCCTTGAATTAGGCTGTTGTTTTCTGCCTATAGTCCCCCTCCCTCAAATAATCACCCCTGTTGATTAGGTCATCACTTCTCATGTGGCTGTGCGCTGAAAACATGCCGGGATCTCAGGTCATGCCCCAGATCAACTACATCAGAATCTTGGGGCATGGGACCTCAGGGTTCTTCTTTTTAACACTTCTCAGGTAGTTTCAATGTGCAGCCAAGACTGAGAACCACTGATCTAGGTAATGGTTGGCTGGTAATCTTTAAAAAATATTTGTTGAGAGGTCACTGTTGTTCTAACTCTGTGAGAGTGTGTTTGGATTTTTTTGGCAGGGGGTGGGGGCAGGTGCTGCATTTCACATGTCACTCCCTGGTCAAAGACCACCAACCATTCTTTTCCTAGCCTGACAGGTCTGGTCTTCGCAACAGCCTCTTCTGCCCGCTTCCAAAATCATGCTCAGCACCCCCGCCCCAGAGCGGCATCCTTGTCCTTGACGCTCAACTGCGCACAGGCATACCCCAGGGAGAAATTCCACAGTATAATTAAAAACATGTTTTCTCAGCAGCTCAGACTCCCCCCACCCTGCCCTTTACACATGTCTGTAACTTTAATTAAGCCCAGCCAAGGCTCAGAAGGGCTGGTGGAAAATTCTTTTTTCCCAAACTTCTGTCTTTCTTTTTCTTTTATTTCTTTTCTTTTTCTTTCTTTCTTTCCTTCCTTCCTTCCTTCCTTCCTTCCTTCCTTCCTTCCTTCCTTCCTTCCTTCCTTCCTTCCTTCCTTTCTTTCTCTCTTTC
>NW_012104220.1:3009482-3027456 GCF_000951045.1 Mandrillus leucophaeus | reverse complement strand
TTCCTTCCTTCCTTCCTTCCTTCCTTCCTTCCTTCCTTCCTTCCTTTCTTTCTCTCTTTCTCTCTCTCTTTCTTTCTTCTTTCTTCTTTTTCTTCTTTCCTTCTCTCTCTCTTTCTTTTTCCTTTCTCTCTCTCTGTCTCCCCCTCTCACCTCCCCTCCTCTCTTTACCATTCAGTCGACATGGGGAGGAGGGTTTCTGGCAAGGGCACAGTTGTGCTTGTTGTTTTAAAACTGAGCCTGTTACATTTTCCTCCTTCCTGCTCTGTTTTCAATTTAACAGAAGGCAGCCGAGGCCTAACATGAGCCCCATGATTTTTCTTTCTGCACCAAGAACCAGGACAGGATTCTTAGCCTGGACAAACATGACCCAGAGCCTGGGTACACTGGAGTTGGTGCCCAATCTCTCCATACTTGCCACATTCTGGGCCTGATGTTGGGCCCCAGACAAAGGCCACAGCTGTCCCCAGGTGCTCAGGGGTGCGGTGTCCAAAAAATGACTAGCGCCCCACATTCATGAGTCCTCAGGCCTCCCCTAGATGTCTGTCCTCACCCGGAAGCTGGGATGAAGGGATGACACCAAGAGACCCACCTAGTGATCTTCATAAACCCTCCCTGACGCAGCGCCCGGTCCACAGCCGACACAGGCGGATGTGTGTTTGTCTCGTGCAGTGGAGAGAGCTCTCGTCGTTGGGAATGCGCGTTATCAGGATGAACTCCTTGGGAAGTCTTCTCTCATCCTCTCCTCATCATGCCTCCTCTGAGCTCCCAGACCTACTCCTCACTCCCACCGGTGTTTCCTTCTGCTCCACGGCTCCCATATTGTGCTGCATAGTAATTATACACGGGAGCCGCTCCTGCCTGGCTCTGAACTCCATGAAGGCGGTGGCTCTGTCTAGCTCACATTGGTATAGGGCAAACACGCATCCCAGTTTGCCAGGTCCAGTGTTAGTTTACATTTATTGTCCCAGTGCAATTATTAATAGTACTCCCTTTCACTTTCAAAACTGCCCTGATTGGATGATAAATTATGTGGTCACTGTGTCTTAGTGAGATCAGTGACCAGACTATTGGACAGATCTTGATCCATGGGGGTTGGTGTGGTATAACGGCCATGCCTGCCTGTCCTGGGTCACACAGCATGGGTGTGAATCCCAGGTCCAACACCACCAATCACCAATCCTTCTCTGGAGCCTCAGTGACCTCATCAGTACCGTGGGGATCATAGAGAGGCCTCTCTCGTGGAGCTGTTGGGAGGGTTCAGGGAGGTGATGCACTTAGTACAGTGCCAGACACTTAGTAACACTTGACGAACTTTAACAGAGGAAGAAAAAAAAGGAGGGAGGAAAGCAGAGATCTGAAGATTTTCATCTTATGCCCTTAGGGATTGGGAGCTGACGAATGAGGAAATTTGGTATCTGTTTTTACTCTTGCTCTGCCTACAGGAGGCATGGAGGTTTGAGGGAAAACCTGGGAGCTGAATTATGGGCTGGGTGGTTGTACTTTTCTTAGAGGGACCATCTTCTAGAGGCAGAAGTTTCCAGAAAAACCGAAAGCTTAGGAAGGAGCCACAGATCCCTCTCAGAGCTACTGAAACTGTAGGAGGTGCCTCTGTCTTACCCAGACATCCTGGAAGCTCCTGGAATGTGGTAGCAGATGGGGAGCCACTGGGAGGCATGCCAGACAGAAATCTCAATTTCCAGGCCATCGGGACGGCATCCAGTGAACGCCAGCCCAGACCAGGCCCAGCCCTGGGAGGTGGCCCGGCCAAGGCCCTCAGCCTGAGTGGCTCCATCTCCCTGGGAGCACACTGTGAAGAAGGCAGAGTCCCTGAGCAGGAGCTGCCCACACCAGGGAAAGGCCAGATTGAGAGGGAGGGCGCCAGACCATTCTGAAAACAGGGTTATTCTCTGTCACAGCGACATGAACGCCGCAGGAATGGGCTCATTTTAGGCCAGCAGCTACAGTCCTCAGTTATCATGTGACCCCCTTTGAGGGTCACAGAGGGCACAGTGAGAATAACATGAACTGAGAGCTTTAATTTCTTATAGGAAAGAGAGAACAATGGCATATTGGATTTTCCTCCACAATCCACAGACGCCTCACATAGGCAGGGGCTGGGAGGCCTTGTTGCCATTGTATACCCATGAACCTAGCACAGTGCCTGGAGATTATTTGTTGATAGAAGGAAAGAATGAATACATGAATAAATTTAATCATGAGTTTTTTCCAGTTTTGTCAGGATTTTCATGCAAGAAGGGAAGCTCCTAGGAGAAAGGACTGAGTTTCTGATTACTCTTAACACTTGGCCCCTGGGGACAACAGATAACTTCAGCAACAGTCTTGACAGAGGAAAGTGGCCTGAGGACAATGGCGCTTCCCAGACAAGCCAGGTCTAACTTGCCTCTTCCCCCTGCAGCCTGCCTGCATCCTGGGCTAGCCACCCACAGGCTTTGGAGCCGTCCATGTGCATGGTTGAAGTGTGTCCCATGCTGCTCTCTTTTATGCTGGTTGTTAAGCTATTGTCCCTTGGCTCTACATGCACCAACCTGCCAGGGCTTTCTCCTCAGGTGTCCGGACCCGAGGTCAGGCTCAGAGACCCAGCAGCAGCCTCGATGCACGCCTTGCTCCCAAGTCCTAATGTCAGCTCCACAGACCTCTCATCGATGTTTCCAAGTCTTAATAATTCCTCTCTCTTCCCTTGGTTCTCTCAGCCCTAGGGGTGGGAGCTGTGTCCTGCAATTGCTACCTCCATGATACCTTAGAGTTTTCTTTTCCTCTCTCAGGTACCAGCTCTATACTTAGCTAACACCTTTTCATATTCAACTCTAAGGAGACCCTCACTGAAACACTCATTCGTAGGCCTTCACCTGTTCCAGTTGGCCCCATCACCTACATGAACTTATTCTGAACCGAGATTTGGAACAAATACTGTTCTCTTCTCATCTAAAGCAGGTCTCCCTCCCTTTCCTCCTGAGCTCTCCAGTGGCTTGCAGCTCCCATGGTCCTAATCTCACCCCTACGCAGTCCCCACCCCTTATCCCCTCCTTCCTCTTTCAGCTCCTTTAGTCATTGGCATTTGCACGACTCTGCAAGGCTGTAGCAAAGTGCATTCTTTCTTTATAGTTCTATAGTCACGCCTTATCCCTTCCCAGAAAAAAATGCACAAAGCCAGTTGTCATTTACATGTACAGTCTTGGTCTTCTCTGATCTCCGGCACCTTTTGCCCGCACTTCTTATGGAATATTCCACCTGTGCTACTTTACGTTGCTCTTGGTCTCAAAACATACTTTGGGTTTTCCCAGCCAGCACAGAAGCCAGTGCAGGGTGGAATCTGTGTTATGCTTTTAGGGCTCCAGTCTAGCCCAGCCTGGTGTCTGCTCATTGAAAGAGTTCAGGAAATGTGCGTGATGGTTAATAATGTATTGCATCTCACAGAATCTAGGACACAGTCAATTGTAAGATGCACTGTTATTTTTCTGCACCACTAAGAAAGAAAAAAAATGTGTCCAGTTAAACTGTGACTTGATCGTGAGCTGCATCCCAATTTCAAAATGTTAACATGTGAAAAAACAATGTGCCTTAGAGAATCAATGAAATAAGCCCTCACTAAGCTGGGAAGCTATTTGAGGGAGTTCTTGTTTGCCTTTGGCCTGCTCTTCAGGGCTTAAGGTTCTTCCCACTGCTCAGTGTGGATGCCCTAGAGGGAGGTAGAGTGGACGGGCAGGTGTAAAACCGGGGGTGGGGGAGGGGTGGGCAGGCAATAGATTGACAGGCAGAGTGGGCAAAAGATTTTCATGTGGCTGAGGACAGAGAACACATCTTCCCGGGAAGGGCACCGTCAGAGGGGCCCACAGAGCGGCCATCCAGCTAAACACGGCTTCAGTGCTAATCGGCGACAAGCCCACTGACTGCTCACAACCCCCCGCCCTGCCCCACCACCCCACTCCACACTTCCAACCTGTTTATTTGCTCCACACCTCGTTTTTAAACCACAGACAGTAACTGTTACCTTTTGCCTTTTCCGCAGGGTCCAGTTCTTCCAGAGCAAAAGCTGTATCTGTCTCACGAAGCCCATGCTAGTGACCACACGAAGACCAGATTGGTCAGAGTTGAGGTCCCCCAGACAGCAAAGGACATAAACGTCGCTAAGAGCGCCTCCCGCTCCGGCCACTGTGCCCTTCTGGTGATTAAAGGCTACTTTTCCCCTTCAAAGCATAATCCTTTTTAATTACGCATAAGCCCTTTGTTGGGGAGAGGAGCCCGGACACTGCGTTGGCTCGTTTTTAGTGAGAGAAAGAGAACCCTGAAGACACAAGTGGCTGGGCACCAGGGAAATTGAGGTGGGGGATGCAGTGGGAAACCAAGACCCTCAGGCACTCTCCTCCATGAGAGGGGTTCCTGAGGTGGATGTCTTTAGATATCTTTGACCTTAAGTTTGGAACAAAATCTCTTTGCATAAATATAGGCTGGGCATTTGTCTTCAGCAAGAACCTGCCATGAGCCGGCAGCCAGGGTTTGACTGGCCCTTTAAGTCCAATCAACTCACTTGGCAGATCTGAAATGATTCCTCCCTCTTTTAGTCTTTTATCTTGCTCTGTAATGACTTCAGGACAGCTAGTTGGGTTGTCTCTGAGCTTACTGGAGGGTAATGATGTTTATCTCTTGGGCTAAAATTGATCAACTAGTAGTGGTTGCCTGGAGCTCTGACAGGAAAGGCACTGGAACACTCCAGGCTCAGCGGGACAGAGCCGTGATCGACTTGCAATGTCTGACTGGGGTGCCGGCACGAGGAGAGGCAGCAGGTGGGCCCGTTACTGTCATTCCAGCCCTGCAGTGGGGTGGTGCTGGGTTGACTCATCACCAGGTGAGGGATCTGTGATCCGAGGGGACACCCCAAACAGAAGCGTCCCTGGCACCTTGCTCTGGAACTTTTTGTCTCTGCCTCCTTGAGTCTCAGAATGTGTTCTCTTTGAAAGACTCTAGACCCTTGAGACCTGGATAGGGGTGGAGAGAGAACCACAGACAGGAATGGATGCCGACTTCATGGAGTTTGTGGTCTGGTTGTAAACACGGGACTTGAACTCAAATAACTCAAGGAGTGTGATGAGGGCGCACAGGCTGTGCATGGTGGGGCTTCCAAGACGAGAGAGAGGGTTTCTGCTTACGAAGGCAAAAAGGCTCCTTGGAGGTGATGGCATTTAAGACAAGCTTGCAGAATTACAAAATAACATTTTAGAGTAAGTTTATGATTTATAAACTGCTTTTGCATATGTTATTTCATTTTAGCCTCACTACAATTTTGTGAGGTTCTTGTTTGCCGTTTTACAGATGAGGAACGTAAAGCTTAGTGAGATTAAGTACTTTGCTCAGGGTCCACATGACAACGGTGGGTCCTTGAACAAGTGAGTCATTTAAACTCTGCAAAGACAGGGAGGAATAGCTTATCTTGCCCAGGAAAACCACAAGTGAAGCATGGCTGGAGTGAAGGCTATCAATGGAGGATGCGGAAAAGGAGACAGGAACCGGACTGAAAAATTGATGATGATGATGATGATGATGATGATGACTGATTCAACTGAGATTTACTGAGCGCCTGTGAAGTGACTGGAGTGGCCCGCAAGTGCAGGCCACCCCCAAGCAAAGTCTGGCAGAATCATTAAGACCTTGTTACATGCTAAAGGGTGTGGGTTTTATCATGCAGAAGGTGATGAAAGATTTTAATCCAGTGGCTGCCAAGGGTAGTCAGTTCACCTCGCAGCAACATGGGAGTGGTTTCAGGGGAGGCAGAGAGCCTGAACCATGCAGTGACAGCCATGATGGAGAGAAGGGGAGGGACTGGAGGGATAGGAAGGAAGGAGACACAGCAGTGCTGGATGAGTTACTGGAAGAAGGTGGTGAGGAAGGGGCAGAAGTTAGCTAGATGGAGTTTGGGGCTTGAGCACCTTGACCACCAGGTGCTGATAACTGAGAAGGGAATGCCAGAGAAAAGCCAGTGGGGAGTAGGAGGCAGCGGGGGAGAACAGGGGTTTGCATTTGATATACTGAAGCTGAAGTTCCTATGACATCTGACCACACATATTCAGCAGGCAGTTGAATACTTGGGTCTGGAGTCAAGAATAAGCTTGTGAGATGGAGACATAGATTTGTGAGTGGTCAACATAGAGGTGGAAGATTAAGTCTTGGGAGTGATTAAACAGGTGACCCAGGAAAGAGAAACTTGGAGAGTACATGAGATTGCTGAAGGGGAGCTACAGCTGGTGAAGGAATATGCCTCCTTCCAATTCCCAAACACATCAGCTGTATAAATAACGTTCTGTCATAGTTTTAAAATGGTCCATTCTTCATTGAGCTAGAAAGGAGAAAGTTAAACTATGAGCACTTTGTTAATATTCAATTGATGATGCTGTAATAGTATTATTCCCATCTAACCAATGTTCTTGCCTGAACAAATCTGTTTATTGAGATTGACACATACATGAAATAAAATGTATCATTTGAACCTTATTTTACAATTGAGTAGTGTTAATACGTTCATATTGTTATGCAGCCATCAGCACCATCCATCTTCAGAACTTTTTCATTTTGCAAAACTGAAACTCTGTACCCATTAAACACTAACTCCCCAGTGTTCCCTCCCCCTAGCCCCTGCCAACCATTCTATTTTCTGTCTCAATGAATTTGACTACTCTAAGTACCTCATCTAAGTGGAATCATAGAAAAGCATAATCTTTAAAGTTCATCTATGTTGTAGCAAGCCATCTTAATCTGTTTGAGCTGCTATAACAAAATACCATAAACTGGGTGGTTTATAAACAACAGAAACTTATTCCTCATGGCTTTGGAGGCTGGGAAGTCCAACATCAAGGTGCCAAGAGATTTGGTGTCCGGTGAGCGCCTGTTTCCTGACATGTAGATGGTACCTTCTTGGGGTGACTTCATCCAGTTGAAGGGAAAAGGGGTCTCTCTTGGGCTTCTTTTTATAAGGGCACTAATCCCATTCACAAGGGTTGTACCCTCATGACCTAATCACCTCCCCAAAGCCTCACCTCCTAATAGCATCACCTTTGGAGTTAGGATTTCAATTTATGAATTTTAGAGGAACACATAATTTAGACCATAGCAGATGTGTCAGAGTTCCAGAATTTCTTTTCTTTCTTTCTTTCTTTTTTTTTTTTTTTGAGATGCAGTTTCGCTCTTATTGCCCAGGCTGGAGTGCGGTGGCGGGATCTCAGCTCACTGCAACCTCCGCTTCCTGGGTTCAAGCGATTCTCCTGCCTCAGCCTCCCAAGTAGCTGGGATTGCAGGCACGTGCCACCAAGCCCAGATAATTTTTTTTGTATTTTTAGTAGATATGAGGTTTCTCCATGTTGGCCAGGCTGGTCTGAAACTCCCGACCTCAGGTGATCTGCCTGCCTTGGCCTCCCAAAGTGCTGGAATTATTGGTGTGAGCCACCGTGCCCGGCCACAATTTCTTTCCTTTTTAAGGCCAATTAATATCCCATTGTCAGTATAGACCACATGTTGTTTATCCATTCCTCCATCCAGGGTCTTCTGGGTCGTTTCCACCTTTCGGCTATTGTGAGTAATGCTGCTATGAACCTAGGGGTATAGATATCTGAGTCTCTGCTTTCAATTCTTTGGGGTATAAACCTAGGAGCGAAATTGCTGAATCAAATAGTATAACTTTATTTTTTGAAGAACTACCGTACTATTTCCCTTAACAGCTGCACCATTGTACATTCCAATCAGCAGTGCACAATGGTTCCAACTTCTCCACATCCCGGCCAACACTTGCTGTGCTCTGCTTTTCTTCTTATCATCGCCATCCTAATGGGTGTGAGACGGTATTTCACTGTGGTTTTGATTTGCATGTCCCTAATGTTTAATGAGGTTAAGGACATTTAACTCTTTTTTACTCTTTCAATATTATAGATATTTGGTAGGATTTTTCTCTCAAGGTAACTCCGGTTGTTTAAAAATTATGTCAAACTAAAAGCTGTGTTCAGTTTTCTCATATATTTCTGAGAATATACCTAGTGAGTCAAGAATGACACTGATAACTGCACATTTCATTCTCATAGTTATCACCATTAACACAAATTGATCAGGGTAGATATGAAATTGATGTGGTCCTGGCAGTAGTTTTTGAGCTAGGACCCTGCACATGGATTGAGAGTTGTGATGTTAAGTGATAGACCATATCAATTCACATTTACATTCAGAAGTACAAAGAAGTCAAGGGAAATGGTGACGTTTTAAAGATCTTCTCACTTCTATTCCTGAGGGTTGAACTAGGAAGAGGCATTCTGCTACTTATATCAGTTATTCTGCAAACACAAATTCAGTAGTGGAGAGAAGTAATTTATAACTTTTTAAAGTTTCTGTTTGGAAAAAAAGCTATGGAAAAATTATATAGACAAAATTACTTTGAAATTACTGTAATTTTGGAGTGGAAATAAATTTGATAGTGAAACCAGTACCAAAAGATCTCCATTAATTCACTTGCAACAAGCTGAAGAAAATAGAATGTCCCAAAATATATCATTAGACACATATTTATTTGAAACAGTGATTTTAGGTGGAATGAGAAGACATTATGAATCTATGTCACAAGTATAAAGGCAGTTTTGGGACTTCATAATGTAAGATGAAAAATATCTGATTTTTAAATTTGAATTTATTCCTACCAACCTCAAAACTAAATCATTGTGCAATTAAAACTTGAAACTCCAATCATCATGAATAACATGTTTCCTCAGCTTATGCAATAATATTTCATGAGATGATAGTGCAATAAATAAATCAGCCTCAGTTTATGAAAGTTACACATAGAAAAAACTCCAAGGCTGAGTGGAAGCTGCCAGCAGGTTGACTGCCTGGCTCACAAGATTTGCTCTTTTCTAGGAGTGACTCCAGTGCCAAGGGAAGAGTCTGCAGTAGGCTTGTTAATGCCAAAGGGATTGGTCATGTGTAGTCACATGATCTTCACTGGGCCAATCAGGGCCTATTCACAGAAATTTGGGGCATGGATCTGTGAGAAGCATGGGTTAATCATTACAGAAGTACAGAAGTGATGAGAAATTAGAGGCCATGCTGGGTGGCTAGGTTCAGTTTGTGTACGTAGGGGCCTAAGCAAAGACTGGGGACTGGATCTCACTTGTTTTGCTAAACAAGCCTGGGACCCAGGTACAGGACTGCATCCTAGCAAAGGAGATACCTTTTTCCTTTCACAAAGGCATCTTCTGCTCACCGGACTATACAACCACAAGGCTGCATCCACCCAGAGAAGCATCTTTTCTATTTTGCATACAAGTGCCACATAGGCTAGCAGAGGACCTGAGGCTGTGTCCCCCACCACTAGGAGAAATCTGATCTGCAGTAACAGAGAACGAAGGGAATGCACAGAGAGGCCGAGGTAGAGAGCATGGGTTCCAGTTGTAGCTGAGTCCCTGGTTCCAGCTGTCCTTGGGACACAGCTGCTCCCCTCCTCTTCAGGCAGGTTAGCAGTAAGACACTCCAGTCCTTTCAATAAAACCTCCTTTTGCCTAAATTAGTTCAAATTTGGCTTCCATAGTATCTGAATAAAATTCCTGGGTAGGTCCATGATTGCAATAATAATATAAGTATTATAAATACTAACATAATCCAATGGAGTTGCTGCAAAATTTAAAGGAGAAGAGATTACTGTCGTGAGTATCTTCTAAGAAAGTAAAAGAAATACAAAATACCCAATATTAGCAATTCCTGCATCTATTTTTAAAAGGCTCACAAGTTTTCTTTTTCTTTTTTTTTTTTTTGAGACGGAGTCTTGCTCTGTCGCCCAGGCTGGAGTGCAGTGGCACGATCTTGGCTCACTGCAACCTCTGCCTCCTGGGTTCACGCCATTCTCCTGCCTCAGCCTCCCGAGTAGCTGGGACTACAGGTGCCTGCCACCACGCCCGGGTTATTTTTTGTATTTTTAGTAGAGATGGGGTGTCATCATGTTAGCCAGGATGGTCTCGATCTCCTGACCTTGTGATCCGCCTGCCTCGGCCTTCCAAAGTGCTGGGCTTACAGGCGAGAGCCACTGCGCCCGGCCAAAACAAGGCTCACAAGTTTTAAAAACTTGCTAAGCAGTGTGTCAAGCCAAGTAGGAAGATGTGTGGTAAGTTCAAAATACATCAACCATTGCACATTACTAGCTGGAACGGAAGTGCTTTCATAGGTTATAAAAACATTAAAATGGTATCAACTGATTCTCTAAATCCTTTTATGGCCAATTAATCAAGTGAAATATTTGTTTCCAATTTTGAATCGGCCTTTTGTTTAAAATTTATTTATTGTTCACTCAGCATTACCAGAATTCTTTCTAAAGTGCCTCAAAGTGAAACTGTAAAAATATTTTTCCTTTGTTTTCAAAAATAGAAGCAATATTACATAGTTTACCATCAGAGAGAAGTGATGGCTATTTCAAAACCATTTGGCACAGAGAAGAGGAATTTTTCCAGAAAAAAAGTCTCCAAAAGTCGCATATTTTAAAACATCTTTAGAGGAGAAAAAACTTAAAATCATAAGATTTGCGGTAAGGCATATCCCCCTGCCTCCTCAAGACAGAATAAAATTAATATCTATTACTGTAGCTTACTAACTATATCAGTAAATTTAAATTCATACTTTTTTCTGATAATTATACCAAAATGAAAATAATTTCTGAATTATTGAATAACAAAACACTTAAAAAAACTTTACAAACTTGATGCAAATGTAATTCCAGAACTTTACTTTTACCTCTTTTACCTAAAATGCCTACAGCTCAGTTTTACTTATTAATCAATCTTGACTGTTCTCTTACTTGACATGGTCTTATTAGTAAGCTGTGTGGCTCTACTGCATATTGCTTTGATTTGGCTGGTCATTGTAGCAAGAATGGCATGCCCAATTTTCTACCTTTCATTGCTAGGAAAATTTACACAATAAAAGAGGTCCCCTCATCACTAATTATTGTGGAGCAGAAATTAATGACCAAACTAATAGAACTAAAGGACTTAGTGATATTGTGGAATCACTGGGCTCATCAGCTGAGAAATCAATTTTGTTTTACTAATGGAATTTCCCTATAAAAATCTTGCACTCCAGCTGGTACTAATTTCACTTTGCCTGTAATAATTTTGGACTTCAGGTTGTTGTTACTATTGGATTAACATGTAGATATTGAAGTTTAGCTTATGAAAATAGTACTATTTACAAAAACAATACTCACTTAAACATTTTCATGAGTTTTTCTTGGGAATGAGAAGAGACTTACTGCTTTTATGTCTAAACAACCTTTGTCCATCAGCTCCTCCAAATATTCCAAATATTCCAGGGGACTATGTGGGCAGAAAGGTCTAAGATGGAAATCTAGGGAACTGACTGTTTAAAAGGCAGGTTCACAAGTGTTCATCACAACATCCCTTCTAATAGCAAAACTTGGAAATATCTGTCACAGAAGAATGGATAAATGAATTATGGTATATTCTCTCAGCCAAATCTCTCACCGCAGTGAGCATGAATAAACTACATCTACAAAAGTATAATTCTCCCATACATAATGCTGAGCAAAAGAAGCCTGACAGAGCATTCATAGCCTACATTTACAAAGTTCAAGCACAGGTAAAACTCAGCTCTAATGCTTGAAGTCAAGATGGTAGTTACTCTTTGGGGGGCCTGGTGGCTGGAACAGGCACAAGGGCATTGCTAAACGTGCTGGAAACACATCATCTTTTGATCTGAGTGCTAGTTACGTGGAGTGTTCTGTTTGTGAAAATGATCAACCTGTGAACTTACGATGTGTGCACTTCTCTGTATGTATACTTCAATCACAGTCTGTTATTTATTTATTTATTTATTTATTTATTTATTTATTTATTTATTTATTTTTAAGCAGGTGAAGGAAGAGAATCCAGTGAGGGAGGCTGAGCAGGATGAGCTTGAGATGATGGAGAAAAGTCTGGAAAGAGGGTGCCCTGGGAGCCACAGAAAGAGGATGTTTCGGGAGGAAGGATCAGTCTACAGTACTAAATGGCTCAGGAAAGGCCTAGAAGGATAAAAACTGAAAGCTGCCCATTGGATTTGACAACTGACCTCTGAGAGAACAGTTTTAATGGGAGGCAGAAACCAGACAGTAGAAGGTTGAAGAACAAGACCCTGGAGATGGGAGCTACTCTTTCCAGTGGCCAGACTGTGAAGGGAAGAGTGATGGCCACAGCAGCTGGAGAGAACAAGAACACTGGGTCCAGGAGGTCTTCTCCCTGAAGACAGGAAAGATTGAACCACGTTAATGTGTGGGAGACAGCTGGTTGAAAGAGAGATGCTAAAGTTACTGGGGGATGATTGATGGGGTCTCCAAGGAAGTGGAGGAGGTGGGCTTAGCCCTGGGCAGGGGAAGGGGCACCTTACATTCCACAGACACTGCAGGAAAGGAGGCCAGGAAGTAAGTACAATTCAATGAGGGAGTGGAGGCTGAGAGTTGATGGTGCTCATCCTCATGACTTCTAACTTAAATGTGCACAGGAGGTCAATAAGGGGATTAAGTGAGATAATGAGAAATCTTATGTGCGGATTCATTACCTCATCTTACCTTTGCTCTCCTTTGATCATTTTTAAAGCAAAATGCAGTTTAGTCCGCCATCTACAATGGAAGAATAACTTATAGACAGTGTGTAGAGATCTTAGGGGGACAAATTATTCATAGACAACTCCCACTTCCTTCTCACTCAGACACATACACTCACCATTATATTCATTGAATTCATTGGCAAATGACAGGTAAAGAGTAATGTTATTCAGTTCAGCTTGATGGTTTAACCCAATAATTAGCACCAAGAACAATGCTTTCTGGAAATTGTTTTCCCAGGTACCGTTTCTTCTGGCCCAGGACAGCTGAATCCATTCAGAGGTCTCCTGGCCCCAGGAAAAGCAAGGTCGAATTTGGGTCCTGCAGTGGAACCAACTTTCTTCTCAATCTTCAGCTGCTTTGGGGCTTCTTCTGGCACCCCCAGCTCTGTCAAAGGCAGATCAATTTGGGGTGACTGCACATATGGAAACTAAAGATCAGGGAATGTATTCATATAAACTACCTGGCCAGGCACCTTTAGGAAGTCTTCATGGGGTCCAGGGAGGCACAGGGGTGGGGTGGAGTATGACTCAGCACAATGGGCTCTGCTTTCGCAGAATAAAGCTAAATCCAGTTGTTATCAAAAGTGAGAGGCAGGTTGTTATTCCAGGCACATCTTATACACTCACTTCCAAAGCTGTTTAGAGTTTTGCTGATTTGACACCCAGAAAACCCACAGGAGTCCAGAGATTTTACATTTTCTGGGCATTAAGTGCAAAGTACTTGCCAGATAACAGAGTTTTAGGGGAATGTCAAGGAGTGTTGCATAGCAGACCATGAGTCTGGGCTGTTATCACATGAGCCACAGTGAATTGCCGGCCGAGTACAGAGTGCGATAACACCCGAGAAGCTTCATTCTCAGGGCCAGATCCGTCACTCTGAATCTCAAGGCATCCCGAGCTCGGCTGTGGTTGCGTATTGAGAGTTGGACATTTCAAAAGGCTATGGTCAGAAGCAAGCAACCCAACCCAGTGACAAACTTAAAAAACAGAGGGAAAGAGACGTTCTAGTGCCAATAATAATTTTTTGGAATTAGGGACCCAGATTAACTCAGCACACGCCTTTGTAGTGATGCATTTACTATGAATAAGTTGAATGATAGTAACTTGAGTGTCTGCATGGAAGTGTGTGCTTCCTTACACTGCCTTCCTTTGAAGGAAGCCTTGGCCCCTGACTACAAGAATTTGTGATCAGGAGGTTGAGAAGTGAAATCTCCACAGACCTGGAACTTGCATGTGCCTGAATAACTTTCAACAACAGGTACAGAGCTTGCCTCCTGGTACAATCTTGCAACCAACAAATGATCAGGAGAAGCACTTTTCCAATTTATCCACTAAACGGCAAAACCAAACAATGACCGAAAATGACGTTGGTTTTTCAGTTACCATTTGACCTGGAGCGTGGGGAAAACAAAAGGAAAATGGAAACTACTTAGGCAGCATTTTGTGAGGAGGTGGAAGCAGCGTGGGAAAATATTTCACATGGCTCTTGCCTACTCAGCCTGACAAAAAAAGCTGTGGTTTGTTGTCAGATTCCTTCAACTAAATGTGTCAAAGGGAGAGAAACCTCTCTTGAGTGAGAGACCTCTCTCTTCAAACAGCTGCACATCGCCTCCCGCCTCCCCGGCTCACACCATCCCCAGCCCTCAGTCTCCTCCTCTCTTCACACATGTTGGAGCTGGGAAGGAGAATGGAGAAGAGGTCCATATCCTTCGCTCTGCCTCATGTGTCAGCCTTCATCCCTGCCATGGACTCGTTTCCGGCTCCACCCCAGTGGGATGCCGCAGGGTCATTTTAGCAATCACAAGGATAGCCATGGAAGTAACAGGGCCCGAGTGGACCCCCAGCAATCATCCCAGGAGCCCCCATGAACGGTCTCCAAATGGCTTCTGTCCCTGAAGGTGAAGCAAAAACGTTGACCCTCTTTATTCTGTTATGAAAGTAGATTATTTTTAAAGTGCTGATCCTCGATACCACTTCATTGATAAAGATGCGAGTGTGAGTATTGTGGTATTGTGGAATACCGTGGTCTTTGGAACCAGACAAAACTGGGTTGCGATCTCATATTTGCCTCTTAGCTATGTGACCTTACAGAGGTTTAAAAGTCTGGATGCTGCTATTAAAATGATGACAGAAAATGTCTGCATTAAACCAGGAGCACCTCAAGTAAATACACGAAGGGCCTTTTCTCTTAATCAGTGATACGTCTTCATCTTTCTCTCGGCTGCCGCTTAAGCTGCTAGATTAGATTCAGGGAAAGTTTAGACATGGCCATGGAAGTCCCATAACATAGAAGACTACGTTGCTTTTCTAGAGGTCACATCAGGTCAACACTGGTTTCTCAACGATGCCTGGAGAGGCTGTCTTAAGTGAAAGCCCTGTCATCAAAGGCAAAACAAATCTTTCTGTAAAATGGTTATCACTGGCTTTCAACCTTCGGCAGCCAAGTTGCAGCTAGGGAACGGCAGACCCTTGGGCCTGAGCTGAGGAGCTAATCCCAGCAAGGCTGTTACAAACCTTTTCCAGAGCATTTAGGCTTTCCCTCTGAAAGATGCTGGATCAAGACTTTTCCGAAATTCTCACTTTTCAGAGTAGAGACTCATGCCCCGTATAGAAGGTGCAGCCATGGTTTGTATCCTGTAAGTCATATGGGATAAAAAACTGTATTTCTTAGGGTAGGAATAAAACAACCTTTCAGTGCCAGGCGCGGTGGCTCACGCCTGTAATCCCAGCACTTTAGGAGGCTGAGGCGGATCACCTGAGGTCATGAGTTCGAGACCAGCCTGGCCAAAGTGGTGAATCCCCATCTCTACTAAAAATACAAAAATTAGCCAGGCATGGTGGCATATGCCTGTAATCCCAGCTACTTGGGAGGCTGCGGCAGCAGAGTTGCTTGAGCCCGGGAGATGGAGATTGCAGTGCGCCAAGATCGTACCACTGCACTCCAGCCTGG
The DNA here is from genome assembly GCF_000951045.1 of Mandrillus leucophaeus. NCBI lineage: Eukaryota > Metazoa > Chordata > Mammalia > Primates > Cercopithecidae > Mandrillus > Mandrillus leucophaeus. The sequence continues at coordinate 3,011,870 of NW_012104220.1, read as the reverse complement.
CCGACAGAGTGAGACTCTGTCTCAAATAAATAAATAAATAAATAAAAATAAAACAACTCTTTGGCTCCCATTGCCTTCTTTATGGGGTTGGTGCATTCAACCAGAGTAGAGGGTGGGGGCACAGGGTGAGCTTTGGGGAGAATGTTAACAGGCCTCTTTATTTATGATCATTATTACTGTTGTTGAAGACAAAATGAGATCAGTAGAGATCAGTCGGAGATAGCCTTGACAAACACCTCTGAGATAAGCCTTTGTTTTCAAACACAGCAGGCTTTTGTCAGTGCTTCCTAGAATCATTTGTCTTCCACTTTTACTGTTTCCCATATCCGTGGAACACCAGTACTTTATTATATTTAACTGATTTTCAATTGACTCACTTAAAAAAATAGAGTCTTACCATGTTGCCCAGGCTGGTCTTGAACTCCTGGACTCAGGCAATCCTTCCACCTTGGCCTTCCAAAGTGCTAGGATTATAGATGTAGCCACTGCACCTGGTTTAACTCACTTTTTTTTTTTTTTTTTTGAGACGGAATTTTGCTCTTATTGCCCAGGCTGGAGTGCAATGGCACAATCTCGGCTCACTGCAACCTCTGCCTCCTGGGTTCAAACGATGATCCTGCCTCAGCCTCCCAAATAGCTGGGATTACAGGCATGCACCACCATGCCCAGCTAATTTTGCATTTTTAGTAGAGACGGGGTTTCTCCATGTTGGTCAGGCTGGTCTCAAACTCCTGACCTCGGGTGATCTGCCCACCTTGGTCTCCCAAAGTGCTGGGATTACAGGCGTGAGCCACTGTGCCTGGCATTGACTCACTTTTTATACTTAGCTGAACCCTAAACAATAATCTGGGAAATCACAGGTTTATTATACTTCTAGAAAGAGCACAGAGCTATTAAAATACATTTTTCATGTACCTTTTAAAATCTTCTTGTGCAGCACTAATAGTCAGGCCATACTTTAGAAGACACTTCTTTAGATGATTGACTATATAATGAAAAGACTATTACAGATAGGGCATTAATGGTTATTTTTCTTTTTCTATACTACTTACCAAAATTTCCCCCAATCCTTTTCTGGTTGAAGAAACTCTTAATCAAGCCCTTCCTTTCTATGGTATCCAAAAATACTTTCATATGTACCATCTCACTTGATTCTCACAATTACCTATAAGGTGGGCCAGAAAACATTATGTCCCCCCAACTCAGGAGAGATTAAGGCTCAGAATTTACTTGCCCAAAGACATGTAGCTAGTCAGTAATAGGGTAGGTCAACTTGTCACAGAGACTAGACTTCTGTTCCAATTATAGATAGTACAGCTTCCATTCTCTTTTTTGGTTGTCAATATGGTTTGGCTGTGTCCCCACCCAAATCTCATCTTGAACTGTAGTTCCCATAATCCCCAGGTGATGTGGGAGGGACCCAGTGGGAGGTAATTTAATCATAGGGCAGTCACCCTCATGCTGTTCTCATGATAGTGAGTTTTAATGAGATCTGATGGTTTTATAAGGGGCTTTTCCCCCTTTTGCTTGGTATTTCTCTTGCCTGCCACCATGTAAGACGTGTCTGTTCTTCTCCTTTGCCTTCCACCATGATTGTGAGGCCTCCCCAGCCACATGGAACCGTGAGTCCATCAAACCTTTTTCCTTTATAAATTACCCAATCTTGGGTATGTCTTTATTAGCAGCGTGAGAACAAACTAATACAGTGGTTAAGAATATACGCTTTAGAGTCAGACACACCTGGTATTTATTTATTTATTTATTTTTGAGATAAGACCTTACTCTGTCACGCAGACTGGCGTGCAGTGGTACAATCATGGCTCACAGTACCCCTGACCTCCTGGGCTCATGAGATCCTCTCCTCTCAGCCAAGACTACAGGCACATGCCATTGTGCCTAAGTCTCACTATGTTGCCCAGGCTGGTCTCTGAACTTAAGCGATCCTCCTGCATTGGCCTCCCAAAGTGCTTGGAATACAGATGTGAACCACACCACTGGGCACTACACCTATGCTTTAAACCCTATTCTACTGCTTATGAGGTATACCAAATGGAAAAAGCTTTTAAAATTTCCATTTTTATCAGTTTTATTATATGTAAAGTGAAAATAATAATATCTGTTGCATAGAGTTGTTAATAGTGGTTGTTGAGAACTCCTACCTCAGACAGCTGAGATTAAATGAGATGATATGAAAGGAAGCACTTATCATGGTGCTCAGTCTAAAGGAAGTGTTAAACGATGGCATTATTACTCGGATAAGAAATGCTGACTGTTGATGCATTTACTACTTAATGTCTTGAAATCATTGACTCACTTGAGGACATGATTGTCTTCAAGTGAGACATGATTGAACTTTTAAAACGGAGGTCCATCTTCTTTTTTTTTTTT
>NW_012104220.1:2914067-3008907 GCF_000951045.1 Mandrillus leucophaeus | reverse complement strand
AAAAAAAAAAAAAAAAAAAAAAAAAAAAAAAATTCTGTGATAACTGGTATGTCCACTCAAACACTTATTATCTCTTCTCTAAATGCAAGAAAAGTTTCCTCTCCTCTCACTTGCCTCATTTCTGTGATTGAGTAACTGTTGTCACCCCTCCAAATACCTTCACAGAAGCAAAGATAACTACATTTTTATAGGCTTAAAATGTGAAGGCATTAACTCAGGTACACTAGCTGGCTTGTCCTTCACAACTGCCCTGTGATGCAGGTATTATTCTCATTTCACAGATTAGGAAACACCCTCAAAAAGCTGGATGACCTGCCAAAGTCACGTAGCATGCCAATAGAAAAGTTGGGGCGGAAACACAGGCTTTTTCATTCTGTCCCATTACACGAGTCTTTAACAAAGCAGGAAATACATGGTTGAATCTTCCTTTGACTTTTATCTCCCCTTCCTGGTACGTAATGTCATCAGCTTCTGCAAAAAGTTGCCAAGTGCATGAATAAGTAGGGAAGCATCCCATTTTCCATGGATACCAACGCAGGAAGCAGTTGTTAGCCCTTCATTCTAGACTGCCATTGGGCAGTTGTGGTTTTATCCCTTTTATTTAAAACAGGGAAAACAGGCAGCTGTAATTCAGCATTTGTTAAAAAGGAAAACTGAGTCATTTGTTTTTCACTAATTTCCATTCTAACCTCCCTCTGTGCTGATAGAAGGCAAATAGCTCCCAGACCTTTTGGTGATTCATCCACATATTGGCAGCTAGTCTGGGGTTCCAATTCAGTTCCAGGAGCACTGATTTCCTATTTTCTCCTTGTTTCAGAAATTATCACAGTAGACTTTAATTACCACTGCAAGCATCCAAAGAAAGGATAAGATCAGGTTGGTTTTGCAGACTGCTTGGTGCTTTCAACCCTGAAGATGGGCCTTTTGGACTGGAGCCTGCAGGTGAAATGCATCACCAGCCAGCCATCTTTGTAAAAGGAACCACCTTCACGGGGACCTGGGGCTCAGACTTTACTCACACTTCTGAGAAAAAGTAACGAAAGGAAAAAATGGAGAGGAAGGAGTGAAGAGGGGAAAGACCAGAAAAGTTAAAGGCAGACAGAAGGGGAAGCCGCTAGCCTCGGGTCCTCCTCACTGGTTCCTTTCCTTGGAGCAGGGAAACTCACAGGTGCTCGGACGCTGGAAGTGGCCATCTGCCTTCCGCCTCCCTCCTCTTGTCCCACGGAGGCCCACAGCCTGGATTGCCTTCAGTTGAGCACTTTCACAACGTTGCTTACCAGCTGCTCCCCACTGTAGAGGATGTTGTCAGGTTACTTAATATTAATCTCTCTTGATTAGATTGCAAATTATATGTGAAGCTGTTTTAGTGAAGTCTGTATCCTATTTTCATTCAGATTAAAGGGTAAGATTTGTGAAAACATTCCCAACAGCTTTGGTAAAACAGTTTAATTAATTGGATTTGAAAACACTGGCTCCAAGACTGAATCTCAGCCAGCAATAAATGTCTCCAAGGGGCATATAAGGTTCTTTAGGTTTCAAGTACATTTGTTAAAAAAAAAACCTCTTTTAAATAAAATAGTCTAAGACATGCCTAGTGCAAGCAAACTCCTGCCTAGGTTTTTAAGCCCTTGCATCAGTTTCCTTCAGCTACTGGAAGTAAGAAAAAACAAAATGCACCCCAGAGCAATCTTTCTGCTGGTGTCACATCCCCTGCGTCAACCTGGAGTGGCCATTAAACATACAGATTCCCAGGCTCCAATGGCTGAACTACTCAACGGGAACCTCTGGGAGTGAGGCCCAGGAATCTGAATGTTTAACAAGGTTTTCAGGTGGCTCTGATGCATGCACCTAGCATTTGAGAAGCACTCCAGAGGAGATCAGAAAGACAGGCCAGTTTTCCACTGGAGTAAGTACCAGGGTTTGCCTTCAGGCTCTCTCGTCCAAGTCCAGTTAATTCTCACGGCTTTAGGATCACTACAAACCAATCACTGCTGGAGGGAAAGTGGAATTGGTTTACAGGAAGAAAATATAACACTGGCTTCTATTACATCACCAAGCACAACACACCAAAACCGAACATGCAAATGTGGGGGAATTTTCACTTAATTGAATCACATAACAACTCTGAAATCTTTTATGTGACTCTCTCATTTGAGTGCACAGCTATTTATCCATTTTTAACTCAAGGGAAAAGACTTCATAAATATAAAGGATGTTTTATGACAACAAAGGCATATTCTTTCTGCAATCTTACATTGTTAGTAACCAGAATCTCCTTACAAAATATATACATATACATTCTTAACTTACAAAATAGGTTGGGCCTGTCCGGGTTAAGTCAATAATTTGGTGGGCTCAAATGACACAACTCAAACACGTGTAGCTGTGGCTTTGCCAGCATTTTATTTACTCAGTCTCTTCGGACTTATCTGATGCAATGACTCTGCCAAGGCTGCTCCAGTGAAGGAAGACATCTCATAAAGCTTCATCTCAAACCAGTTTACCAATTACGTAAACAGTTTTTTTTTTTTTTGTTTTTTTGAGGTGGAGTCTTGCTCTGTCGCCCAGGCTGGAGTGCAGTGGCCGGATCTCAGCTCACTGCAAGCTCCGCCTCCCGGGTTTACGCCATTCTCCTGCCTCAGCCTCCGGAGTAGCTGGGACTACAGGCGCCCGCCACCTCGCCCGGCTAGTTTTTTTGTATTTTTTAGTAGAGACGGGGTTTCACCGTGTTAGCCAGGATGGTCTCGATCTCCTGACCTCGTGATCCGCCCGTCTCGGCCTCCCAAAGTGCTGGGATTACAGGCTTGAGCCACCGCGCCCGGCCACGTAAACAGTTTTTGAGGGTTGTCTATGTGCCAGACAATTATGCTGGCTACTTATGGATAGAATTGAGCATGGTATTAAAAGAATGCCTCTCAACTTTTAGCCATGTGTCAGAACTACCTGTGAAGCTTTTTGAGAATACTAAAGTATGGGCCTTACCACACACCCACTGAACTGAACTGGAACCTTCAGGAGCAGCATCCAGGCAACTGAATTTATAAAAATCTCTCCAGATGACCTGAATGCAGAACCAAGATTAAAAGCCGCTATGTTAAATCCTACAAACAGCCTTCTCCTTCTGAGAATTTTCAGTCTATGGGAGATATACTGATGTAAATCCATCTGCAATAAGACACATAGTAAGAACACATTTTAAAGAAAGCACATTAGTGATAGATAACATCAAATATGACATAGAAACAAATGTATAGACAGAAGAATAAACACAAACTTGACAGAGGTTAGGGAAAGCAAGGAGACATTTCTGGGCAGATTCTATTGTATCTGGTTGGTAGGAGAAGTAACAGATTCTGCTATTCATTTTTTTTGTAATACTAAATTAAAGGCTCAGCAAAAGTTTCCAGTTTAAAAGTCAATGCTTTACTTTTTCAAAATTCTGATGTATTTGAAACCATATACAAATTTACAAAGAAATTATCTAGAATATATATACTTTTTATTAAAAATATACAACTTTTAAAATTTAGGTTAGAGCTACAGATGACTAAGTCCTACATAAGACTGCATATGTTGTCCAGGAAAAATAAAAGACTAAACTAATATGCTATGAACATACGTATGAACATGTATCACATCCACATTTAAATGAATTCCAGGCAGTCATATATTAAATGAAAAGAAATCAAAGGTCTGCAGTCTGGCTAATGAGAGGTTCTCTGAAGGGCATTCTGTGGAATGCATTTCTCTTGGCAAGTTGCTGGGGTGGACTCAATTCAATTCTAAGCAGATTTCTTTAATCCTTGTTTCTAAGTGGGTCAGCACCATCTGATTTTAAGTATTATTGCAAGAGACATATGCACAATGATTACTGCAACCACCCTTCCCGGGAAAGTTGCTTTTCCTTTGATAATGCTTGGAAGACCTAATTCACACAAGTTGAAGAGTCTCAGGTAGGACCAGCACTGTCACAGAAGAGGGGACAAACTGAGTACAGCTGGTGGCTTTCAGATGATAAACATGCCAAAAATTCCATTGAGTTTTTTTTTTTTTTTTTTAATAGGCTGCTTAGGAAGAATGCTTAAGCAGCTTACTATATTCCTTATATTGGTTCAGGAAGATTCTGTTGGATAATCTGAGGACATGGTCTTGAAGAGAATATAACTGAAGACAGTTATCTGTCTCTGGTGAGGAGGAGGGCCAGGGAGACAGTTTCAAGATGGCCGCTGGGTGCTACTAGTCAACTTGGGACCTAGGTGTATACCAGCATTTTCCTGAGTTCTGGAATTGTTTGTAGTTTGTCAGTGATTCTCTTTGGGTTTTTATGTTTACTCCTTTCTAAGTTTTTTGCCTCTACATTCTTTCACGTGTTTAATTGTACTGGCTGATATTTCGAATATGGTGTTAAATAGTGAATTGTAGGAGCAGCGGGCATTCTTGTCACTTTTTTCTCTATCAGGATGCTGCCAGTGTTGTTTGCCCATTAAGGATGCTGCAAACCTTTTAGGCTGTGATGCATTCCACCCTCAGATAAAATTACATTTTAGATTTTATGTTACGGGACCATCCATGCATTTCTGAAAAACACTGCAGAGGTTACAAATGTAAGTGGCACGAGGCCAGCTGGGCCTGAGAAAGCCAAAGTGCCAATTTCTCAAGTAAATAAACTAAAAAAGAGGATCTTATTTCATTTGCTTTTGGGATTTCCACACTGAAAATTCACCACAGCAAACATACCGTCTGCATCCCTGTATCCATAAATATTCATTGCCCCACTGTGCCCCGTTTGAAACATTTTCCAGTGCCCTTAGGTCTTTTTAATTGAGTCTTCAAGTCATAAAGCCAGATTACCTGGAAGAGATCTCCAAGCCCTCAGACACTGTCTCTCACAGAGCCCCAAGCACCCCACCAGGAAGACTTCTGGCAGTCGGCGGACCCTAGAGCTCTCTGTGATTGCCCTTTTCCATCAGTCCCATCTCTCTCTGCCCGTTTGCAGTAAGTCACCTTCCTGATGAGTGATTTCCACAGTAGGACAGTAGCATCTATCCTTGTTTACTGGGCTTCAGAAACTGGAAGTGTCTACAGGCTGAGGTTTGTACAGAGGACGAGATGCCAGAGAAACCTCAAAGGCAGGATTTGTGACTCATCTGGGTATGCAGGTTGGGGATACTGGGGAATAGGAAAGGGTGACTCCGCAAGAAGGAAGGAATGGCAGCAAGGAGTGAGGCTCCCACTGAGCTCTGCCAGTAAGGGGAAGCAGAGACATCAGTCTACCAGGTAATTCCATAATATTCTCTAGCTCGATGGTCTTATGTTAAAAGACATGTGAAGGTTTTTTTTTAAAATTGTAAATCAACTATATCTATAAATTATAATGTATAATTGTATATGTTCATGAGTGCAAAATGATGCTGTAATTTATGAATACAATGTGGAATAATTAAAGAAAACGAATTAACATATCCATGACCTCATGTGAAGGTATTTTAAAGTACATAAATACTAGCACCTATTATTTAATAGTAAGATAGTGATTAAGAGCCCTGACTTTGTAATTGGACAATTGGTTTTTTTGTTTGTTTGTTTGTTTGTTTTGAGACAGAGTCTCTCTCTGTAGCCCAGGATGGAGTGCAGTGGCCGGATCTCAGCTCACTGCAAGCTCCGCCTCCTGGGCTTAGGCCATTCTCCTGTCTCAGCCTCCCGAGTAGCTGGGACTATAGGCGCCCGCCACCTCGCCTGGCTAGGTTTTTTTTTTGTATTTTTTAGTAGAGACGGGGTTTCACCGTGTTAGCCAGGATGGTCTCGATCTCCTGACCTCGTGATCCGCCCGTCTCGGCCTCCCAAAGTGCTGGGATTACAGGCTTGAACCACCGCGCCCGGCCAGTAATTGGACAATTCTATGTGTGAGTTCTGGCTCTGTCAATTACCGGTTGTGTGACCTTGGACAAGGGTCTTAATTAAGCCTTAGTTTTCTCTTTTGAAAAGCAGGGATAATGCATCAACCTGTTTCTTAAGTTTGTTGTGCAGACAAAATGAGAGAATGTAGGTAGAGTGCACAGCACCACAGAAGCTCAGTAAATCTTAGTCACCATGATTTTCTCTTTAAGGTTCTATAAGCTAATAGGATTCTTTTTACATTTCACATTGTGAGACCTAAAAACAAGACTTTAGGGCAAAGAGAGCGGCTGTTCATATCCCTCTAGTTCTTAATGCCATTTAGAACTCTTATACAACTTCCCATAACATGTATTTCATCTCACAGCCAAGGGAAATATGGTTCAGAGTGTTTAGAAACAAGCATATGGCTCACAGACTCGAATAAAGTCTAAGAGGCCACTATTTCAGAGGAGCCATGAGTCCCTGAAGTAGGTTGCAAACCTTATCTATATGTATAGAATAATAGCTATGACATGGTCATACAAAGCAAATTTAGTACAAATGAATATAAAATGCATATGCATATACTAATGTGGACAGTTAGGCTATTTTGGTCCATCTTATATTTCTATTTTAGACGTATTAGTGAAAACCCAGCAGTGGGAATTCCTGTATGTAAAATAGACACTTACTGAAATAGCTAGTGAAATATTTATCTCACAGTATGACTCATTCATCAAATCCAAGGATCAGCAAACTTTTTTCTTTAAAGAGACAGAGAGTAAAGATGTCCCAGCTCCTCAACTCTAATGTTGTAGCAGGAAAGCAATCAATCATAGGCAATGTGTAGATAAATGGGCATGGCTGTGTTCTTAGTCAAAAATCATCCTAGGTAAAAATCATCCTATTGGTGATTCTTTTTGAGTTTTTAGTTTTATTTACAACTTTACAAAAACAGGTGGCAGGCCTGATTTGGCCTATGGGCTATAGTTTGCTGACCCCTATCATACTCCAAATAACATGACTTGCTGAACTATTCAGAAACAAGCTAAAGTAAATCTGGTTTCTGTACTATTTAACAATTTGTGCACTGTCCACAAATGAAGTTACTTACATATGTATATGTGTGTTATATTACATATGTGTGTTATATGTAATTGATATGTTATAAATATTTGATAATTTTTAAATGTTTTATATAACTGTGAAAAATCTTAAAACTACTGTATTTATTTTTATGTCCATATTTTCAGTTGTTGACAGTTTTATATGGTGTTCTTTTTATAAAAAAATAAATACAGTTAAGCTGGTCTTTAAATTGTGAGGTCCTAAGAAGTCATATTATTTGGAATATGGTTCAATAGTTTTAAAACAATAGTTCATCTCTCTTCCAATGTTTTTGTTTTGTTGTATGCACACTTTAATTTTTTAATCTTCAATTCAGTTCTGAATTTCTTTCACTGTTACATAAAACACTCAAATTGTCAGCACTGAATTTGACTGGAAATTTTTAATTTACGTATGTCAAAGCCCAAGTCCTGAAAGACAAACTATCAACATATTGTGAGATTTTTAACTAAACCACACGATTCAGAAAGAGCCTTAAATATATCTTCTTTGTGCAATCCAGTTGATGATCACTAGTAAAAACTGGTAAAAATGAAAATTCTGGTGTAAAAATATATAAACACAGATGGTAGGTTTTGTGTACTACAGAAAATATTGGAAAATGAAGCTGTTGTCATTCGGAAAATAAAAACTGTTAAAAAACAAAACAAAACAAAATCTTTCAGCTCTTTTTACCACCCTATAATTTATATTGGAGAGATTTTTTTTTAACCATGATAGTCAGAAACACTGTTTCTCTGCTTAAGCACTTGGTTCCACTGTAGGAAGTGAAGCTGTTTCTTGCTGATTCCATCAAGCAGCTTGACAACTGTACCTTATCGAAGATAGATTCAAATAGATCATTTTATGGCAGCAAAAAATCAATGGAACCTTTAAAATTTTAAATTAGCATTTAGTATTTATAAATTCCAAAACACAATATGTAGTGATGTGCATATGGCTAAGAAGGAGCTGTCAACAAAAAGAGTCAAACTCTGCAAAATATTTGAAAAGATTTATTCTGAGCCAAATATGAGTGACCACGGCCTACGACACAGTCCTTAGGAGGTCTGTAGAACATGTGCCCAAGGTAGTTGGGGACGCAGCTTGGTTTTATTCATTTTAGGGAAGTATGAGACATCAATCAAATACATTTAAGAAATACATTGGTTTCGTCTAGAAAGTTGGGACAACTCAAATCAGGGGGCTTCCAGACTACAGGTGAATTTAAACATTTTCTGATTGACAATTGGTTGAGTTTGTCTAAAGACTGGGGTTAATAGAAGGAAAATGTTCAGGTTAAGATAAAAGATTGTGAAGACCAAGGGTCTTTTGAAGTTTTACAGTGGCTGCCCTTAGAGATAACAGATGAAATGTTTCCTACTCAGATCTTTAAGGAGTGCTAGACTTTCAGTTAATCTCTTTAGGATTGGGAGGGCCTGGAAGTAAAAGATCTAGCTATGTTTATAGAGATTCTTTACAGATGCAAATTTTCCCCCATGAAAGACAGCTTTGCAGGGCCATTTCAAGATATGGCAAATAAACATGTTTTGGAGTAAAATATTTTTATTTTCTTCCTTGTCTCATAATGTTATGCCAGAGTCAGGTTGGAAAGTAAGTCACAATATATAGGGTTAAATAAAATCCATCTGATGAGAATTTATGGTTTGTAGGGCATGACTCCCTAGACCCCTTAGATAGGGATCTGGACAAGATTTAAAAAAAAAAAATCAGAACTTAGTCCTTAGAGCTCATGAGGCTTATAAAATGCCATTGCATGTTTGGGCTACAATGTTCTCAGTACTCTGAAAGCAGTTCAAGAATTTGGAGCTGAGCAAGATCTAGATTTTTACTGAATTTTTATTTTTTATTTTTAGATATCTTGATCCAAGGCTAAAAACCTGGTGTCTTCTGAAAAAAGAATGAACGTCAATTAATTTTTTACAAACCAAACTTGAGGGGAATTTAATTAATAGCCAGTGTAACTGAGTTCATAGATGCATAATCTTGTAAATCAATAAAGAGCTCACTAAAATTTGCTGAGTGAGAATAGAAACAAAGTGCTTAGAAGAGTACCTGACCTAATGAATTCTCAATACAGGTAGCTATGTTATTAAGATCAGCATTTCTTGTAGTGTACACCATGTCATGGGATAACAGAAAAATCACAGACTTAGAAGCCAGGCCAGCCTAGGTTCACATCCTGATCAATCCAAATTACTTAATCTTCCTTGGATAGTTTTACCATGGGCAAAATGGAAATATTCTGGATTCTTTGGAATAACACTTGCAAAATTTGTCTTAATTTTCATTTCCCCTATTTCTGCCATTACTCTCATTAGGAGGTCTTGTAAGAAGTTGTCTACATACAGGCAGACTTACAGATCTAGTCTTTGCCTTTCAAGTATAGAACTCAAGGTGGCTAGCTTCCCAATTGGGTTTCAGAGAAAATGGATTAGGAAATTTCCCAGACATTTTTCATTTGGGGGAGGAATGATGTTTTGAGCTCTTTGTCTTTGAATAAGTATATAATGTCATCTGAAAAAAAAAAAAGAAAGAAAGAAAGGGCTGTCACTTTACGTACCATAACCAAATTTGTGTGACACTTAATAAGAAAGCCTGACTGGTTGGACAGATGAAATCACTTTCAAATGATACGTTACATAATTTTTTTATTTTTATTTTTTGAGACGGAGTCTCACTTTGTCAGCCAGACTGGAGTGCAGTGGTGCAATCTCGTCTCACTGCAAGCTCCGCCTCCCAGATTCACGCTATTCTGCCTCAGCCACCCGAGTAGCTGGGACTACAGGCGCCCGCCACCACGCCCGGCTAATTTTTTTTTGCATTTTTAGTAGAGACAGGGTTTCACCATGTTAGCCAGGATGGTCTTGATCTCCTGACCTCGTGATCCACCCACCTCGGCCTCCCAAAGTGCTGGGATTACAGGCGTGAGCCACCGTGCCCAGCCGGGTTATATACTTTTTTAAACAAATTATTCTCAGTCTAAAAGATACATACGCATTAGTGAATACTTCCTTCTGCTTAGCAGAAAAAAAAACCTGTTGACTTTTTGACAGAGGTACAGATCTCTAAAGTTATATTAAAGGTACTCTTTGAAGACCTCTTGTAGTTCATAAGCATGATGATTGGGGTGTCAGGCTCATGTGTAAAATGTGCCTCCCTCAAACCTTGTTACAACATCAGCACATTGCCCATGTGACATGAGGAAAAAAGAGTACACTTTGTATATATATATGGTTGCGTGTATTTAGATTAGCATAATAACTTCAAACATGGTTAGTCTTTTAAAACTTGCTTATTTGAAGATATGTTCATGAAAACTTGAGCATTTCCATAAGATAAATTCAAAGAGGTGAAGTAGCTGAGTCAAAGGACTATCAGGATTTCAGTAGGCAGACATTGGAAAATTAACTTCAGAAACGTGACACTAATTTACACACCAACCAGATGTAACTGTGCCCTGAATCCCAAGGATTTTGCCAACTCACTCAATCTGCTTTTCAGTTATACTCAACCCAGTGACAGCATATCATATTAGACGACTTAGATGCTCTCCTTAACTGATCAACTAATAAAGCATAATATCCATTCTGTCAAATGAAGGCTGAATAAGTTTAAAAGTGCCATTTTTTCCCATCTGCTCCCAGATTTTCTTTTCTTTTCTTTTTTTTTTGAGACAGAGTTTCACTCTTGTTGCCTAGGCTGGAGTTCAATGGCTCAATCTCAGCTCACCACAACCTCCACCTCCCAGGTTCAAATGATTCTCCTGCCTCAGCCTCCTCAGTAGCTGGCATTACAGGCATGTGCCACCACGCCTGGCTAATTTTGTATTTTTAGTAGAGACAGGGTTTCCCCATGTTGGTCAGGCTGGTCTCAAACTCCCGACCTCAGATGATCCACCTGCCTTGGCCTCCCAAAGTATTGGGATTCCAGGCGTGAGCCACCTGCACCCGGCCTGCTCCCAGATCTTCTTTCTTCTCTAGTCTGAACCCATGGTCCACGTTTTGTCACCCAGAACCCTTAGTTCCTCAAACTCTATGATTTTTTGCTGTGTCTACCCTAAAAAATTCCAGTTCCAGGAATGTTCCAGCCCTCCACTCTCCTGCCTTCCTGTTCACTGCTGAAAAACATCCAACAATTCCGTGCCTTGCCACCGTCCTGACTTTGAGCTGTAGCTGGTCCTGACCACCAGGGCCCACCAGAGTCACTTTTTGGTCGTTGTCTCACCTAACCTTCTTCCATGCCTGGGACTGCTGGCCTCTCTTCCCTGGGTTCCAAGGCTATTTTGATTTGCTTTCCCAAGTCCTCCATATATTTGTAGAGCATTCTAAGTGAATATAAACACCAACGTATATTCTTGAATTTCTGAGGGAAAAACTTAGAGCGTAATGGAGAAGAGCACAGACTCTGAAGCCTAGTTGCCCAGGTCCTGGCTCAGCCCTGCCTGCCACTTCTGCACTGGGCTAGGCAATCCCACTGCCCCATGTGTCTTCATCTGTGAAAAAAGAATCCTATGTGTATCTGTGTGGTTTAAATGACCTACTGAGAAAAATGCTTAGAATTATCTTGTATGTAATAAACACTAGAAAATGGCATTTATTATTATGATTCCTAATCAGGAGTCCTAGATCATGGGACAGCGAAAGAAGTACAGATATAGCAATAAGACTGGGTTCAAACCTGATTGAACAATTGGACATGATTTGGGCATATTATTTGGGCAACTTAGCTCAGGTTGTTGGACTATGTGTTGAATGGGGCTAATACTATTTTAGATACCAGAGTTATTATACAAAGGAAATAAGAAAAGATGGAATGAAACACATTGCATAATGTCCAGCATAGAGCAAGTAGGAAGTGACTGATTTTTAGTTGCCATTATTTTTAGACCTTGTGATTACTGATACTAGATTGTAGATCAAAGATAACATACAGGGCTCTGTTTTGAAATGTAAATTGGAATTTAGCTCTACTAGTATGTACAACTGCAGTGGCAGTGTAGCCTTTTTCACCAGCACCTAAGAATTCCTACAACTAGAAAAATTACCATACAGAAAAAAACAGTGAATAAAATGGCTACAGTTAATAAAGTAAAAAACACACATACACATATGTGCACATGATGAGCTGAAGGCAGGCCACTGTCAAATAAGGCTCCTGAATTTCAGAAGTCTAGTTCAGCCCCTTGTGAGCACTCAGACCAATATACTTAACTGTTGAGCCAGAAGTTCAAAAGAATTTTAACTTTATACAACATATCCTTTACTTGACTTTGCTTCATGGCAGAATTTATAGTCTGTTCTTTTAGGACTATGCCAATATACATCAGATAAACTTGTTTTGCTGGGTTTTTTTAGAGACGGAGTCTTGCTCTGTCACCAGGCTGGAGTGCAGTGGCGTGATGTTGGCTCACTGCAACCTCCACCTCCCAGGTTCAAGTGATTCTCCTGCCTCAGTCTCCCAAGTAGCTGGGACTACAGGCACACACCACCATGTCCGGCTAATTTTCTGTATTTTTGTAGAAATGGGGTTTCACCATGTTGGTCAGGCTGGTCTCGAACTCCCGACCTCAGGTGATCCACCCACCTCAGCCTCCCAAAGTGCTGGGATTACAGGCACGAGCCACCGCCTTGCCGGTTATGCTTATACTTGTATTCGTAACATTTGATTAACACATTGTCAACCCATATTTGTACACAACTGTTGGGATATTTTTAAATCATTATGATGCCTTTGGTATATACACAGCAAAGTGGCCATTTTCTAAGTTACACTATCTTCCTAAGATATCATGAGATGCTCTGACTCAAGTGGTTCAGTGAGAAAGTCATCTTCTGGTTTAAGGACATCCCCTTCTGTTCACAAACTGCTAAGAGTTTTTTTTGTTTGTTTGTTTGTTTTGTTGTTGTTGTTCGTTGTTGTTTTTAAATCATGAATGGGCATTAAACTTTATCAAATACTTTTTGTTGTTGCTCCCCAGCTGTAGGACCAGCTTCTGGATGTGATGTGCCCTCTTTCAATCAGTACTGCCCAACAGAACTTCCTGCCGTGATGGAAATGTTCTATAGCTGCACTGTCAAATATGGAAGCCACCAGCCACATGTGGCTATGGAGCACTTGGAATATCGCTAGTGCAACGGAGGAACTAAACTTTAAATTGTATATAATGTTAACTCATTTAACATAAATAGTCACCTGTGGCTTCTGGCAGCTGTACTGGACACTCAGATCTAGACCAGCAGCAGAAGATATATTTTAGATGAAGTTCACAGTAGTTTTGTATTAAAGTCTCCTAAAAGAAAATCATGGATACAGCTCTTCTGATTATTCATTGTATTATTTTGGAAATGGGGAATGACAACATTTTCAGAATAATATAAGTCATACTATTTTAGCTTTAATTTAAAATTGGCTTCTAATCTTGGGCTTTTTATACAGGGAAATTCTGCTATTCATTCTTGGGAAAAAATGGTATTTAACCAAATCTGACTTTTCCAAATAAATCTGATAATACAACTCTCTGAGAGCACTCACTCACTAACTGCCAGCTTCTGATAGTGTTATGTTCTATGCTCTACAAGGACAGGGAGTGTTTTTTAATTGCTATTTCGTGTCTATTATCTGGTATAGTGATGGGACATAGTAAGTTGTCATTAAATGTTTGTTGAATTAAGTTATAAATAAATGTATTCAGTGCAACCCATAACTTTATGTAAGACACAAAAATCTTTGAATATAACAACCCAATAGTAATATCACATTTATGTTTCTAATAAGATAGGAGACTGGAAGCCAAGAACAACAGCCCAGTGATCCTGGCAGGGAGTTGAGGTCACAGGATGTAAGCTATTTCAGCAAAGGACACTTGTGTGTCAAAGCATGTTTGAATGCAGCCCAGCTGGGAATGAGGTTTTTTTTTTACTTCCTTTCCCCAAAAAGATTTTTTTTTTCACAATATGCTTAAAGGTGGTTTCTATGGTCTGAATGTGTCTCTCCAAAATTCATATGTTGAAAGTTAATCACCAAAGTGATAGTATTAAGAGGTGGGGCCTTTAGAAGGTGATTAGGTCATGAGGGCATCATCATCCCCACGAATAAGATTAATGCCCTTATAGAAGAGGTTTCACACAGCAATCAGCCCCTTTCTTCCTTCCGCCTTTGACCATGTGAAGACATAGCATTCACCCTTCTGCCATGTGAGGACACAACAGCAAGGCGCCATCTTGGAAGCAGAGAACAAGCCCTTCCCAAACGCCCAATCTGCTGGTGCCTTGATCTTGGATTTCTCAGCCTCCAGAACTGTCATACATAAATTTCTGTTGTCTATAAGTTATCCAGGCCGTGGTATTTTGTTATAGCAGCAAGAACAGACTAAGACAGTGGTCATGTAGTTTTTGCTTTGAGTGTGTCCCTAATGACTGATAGATCACAAGGTCATGTGTTCCATTTTGAACTATTCTAATTGTAAAATGAGTTCTTTATATAAAGCAGAAATGTGCCTCTCCATTAATCTTAGCTTTTGATCATATCTTTTTCCCAAAGGAGCAAATAAATAGTGTAATTTTAATTCCTATTTGCTTGCAGTATTTGAGGACAGCCATCATGTCCCCAGTTTCCTCTTTTCCAGGAGAGGAACCTCCAGTCTTCACCTATTCATCATGTAACTTGGTTTACAGGTTCTGGCCCTTCCCTACCTTGTCCAACTCCAGCCTCACCTTCCCAATTCTACATTCACAATAGGTCACTAAAATTTTGTTAATTATAGTTCCTCAACATTTCTTGAATAAGTTCTCAGTGCTCCATCATCACTGCCAACTGGTATATGTCTACATTCTTCTTAAATTACACATTTAATTATTACAGATTATACTTCAAATGTAATCCGACCAATGACAACTTCAGTGTAATTCCAAGGGAGGTTGGTAACACTGGGGAAGCTCTGAACAGTGCTGGACACATTATTTTATGAGGAGCCTTATCTGATAAAAGCTTAGCCCAAATAAGCTTATGAGCTTTAAAAAAAAAAAAAAATCCCTCTTCAGCATCATACGTAACTTAAAAGAGAGGAAAGTGGTGAGGAAAGAAAAGACTTATTCAATGGGTAACCAAAAGAATGTGTAACTTACACAACCCACTCAACTCCCTCATGCTAGAAAATTTTTGTCTTTATCACATGAAGTCTTACAAGATCCCAAAATAATGTAGGGCTTTCTCCAGATTAGGCATTAATTTCTGGAGCCAGCTAGAACCACTTTGTTGTTACAAAACTAATTACAATATTCAGTTAAATATTTAATCTCACATCTCCAGAGTGTCCCTTGAATGGTGCTAGTTTTGAAGGAGGCAACAAAGTCTGACAATCAGTCTGCAAACTCCAGTGCTGGGTGGAAAATTTTTTCTAACTTTAAATTCAAGGCATTTATTTAAATGAATAAATTTCCATAATATGTAGCATGCATAGTTTTTTTTTAAAGACTTGGATTTTGAGGTGAGTTAAATCCAACAGTGTGTTCCCCAAGGGATCTCTGGGATCCTTTGAGGAAGGATCCTATGAGGAAAGGATGTAGCCAGGTAGAATAGGACTGGAATAGTCTGTGGCATAAAGTGAAAAAGAGGCTGGGTGCGGTAGTTCACGCCTGTAATCCCAACACTTTGGGAGACCTCAGGTGGATCACCTCAGGTCAGGAGTTTCAGACCAGCCTGGCCAACATGGTGAAACCCTGTCTCTACTAAAAATACAAAAATTAGCTGAATATGGTGGCGCATGCCTGTAACCCTACTTGGGAGGCTGAGGCATGAGAATCGCTTGAACCCGGGAGGCAGGGGTTGCATTGAGCTGAGATCACACCACTGCACTCTAGCCTGAGCGACAGAGTGAGACTCTGTCTCAAAATAATAATAATAATAATAAAGTGAAAAATAAAGAATGTCAAAGTAAAAAGTAACTTACAACAAAGATATATAATTCGGGTGCTACCTTCTCTTACTAGCTGTATGGCAAGTCTTTGAACCCACTAAAAGAGAGTTCAAAACATCTACTCTGCCTTTTTGAGGATCATGAGACAGACTACATCAAAGTGCCTCAAAGCACATTTGTAAAGTACTTAACAAGAATAAATAAGACTTGGTTGAATGTATATATCAACTTGGGAGAGAACTGCCATCTTTATAATACTGAACCTTTCAATCCACAAAAATGATATATTCTTCTGTTTGGTTATTTAATTTATGCCAAAAATATTTTGTGTATTTCAGATGTACATCTCTATACATCTGTCCTTAGATTTCCTAAGTATTTGATGTTTTGATGTTATTTTAAATAATATCATTTCATAAATTCCATTTCCTGTTTAGTGTTAATATATAAGTGACTTGTGAATACTGAATTTTAAGCAGTTTTTTTTTCTAAATTCATCTCCAATTCGAATTCTAATAGGTTATAAATGCTTTTTAATTTTCCCTGTAATAATTACATCATTTGCAAACAATGATTATTTTATATCTTCTTTTCCAATCTTTATGCCTTTCATTTCGTTTTCTTGCCTTATTTTATGGCTAGAATCTCTAGTACAATGTTGAATAGAGTTTGTAACTGTAGATATTCTTGTGTGATTCCCAATCTCAGGGCCAAACCTTTAAATATTTTACCACTAAATAGTCTGCAGAAGAGTGTATCTCTATCAGTTTAGGGAAGTCATAGCTTACAGTTTGCTAAGAGTATTTTTAAAAATCGTATGTATCTGTTGAATTTTATAAAATCTTTTTTAAAATTTGCATTTATTTATTGAGATAGCTATGCTTTTCTCCCTTTAAGAAAATTAAGGTGGTAAATTATGTTGATTGACTTTTCAAATGTTAAACTACTTTTGCACACACAAAGAAGTAACCTCACTTGGTAGTAATATACGTACAATTAATTATTTTGATATACTGAGAGTTGCTTTTCTGTATATTGTGATGTCTTTGTCAGGTTTTGGCATCAAGGTGAGGATGAACTTACAGAGTTTGGAAGTATTCTCTTTTTTTTATTTTCTAGAAGAACTTGCATAAGATTGGGGTAATGTCTTCCTTAAATGTTTGAAAGGATTCACTGGTGAGGCTTTACATTTTGCTTGTGGAAATGTCTTAAATAACTGATTCGATTTCCACTAGTACATGGGGACTCTCCAGATTTTTTGTCAGTTTATTTTGTCCTTAATTTTGTTGTTATTCAAATTTTCAAATTGTGTTAAGTTGTTCATTATATCATCATATCTTTCAATGTTTGTAGTCTCTAGTAATATTTTTTTCATTCATGATGTTATTTTTCCTCTTCTTTTATTGATTAGTTTCACTGGGGGTTTATCAATTGTCTTAACCTTTTCAAAGAATCAGTCCTTAGCTTTATTATTTTTCTTTAATTTTGTTTGGTTTTACTGGTTTCCAGGTTTCACCATGTTGGCCAGGCTGGTCTCTTATTTCTTCTTTTCCAACCTTTATGCCTCAGGCGATCCACCCATCTCAGCCTCCCAAAGTGTTGGGATTACAGGCATAAGCCACCTTGCCCAGCCTCTCTTCTTGCTTCTCAAGATAAAGTTTAATTGATTTTAACCTTTCAACCTTCCAAGACATGTAGTGAAGGCTAAGAATCTCTCGCCAGGCATTGCTTCAGCTGCAGCCAATTTTTAATATGGCACATCTTCGCTACTGGTCAGTTTGAAATATTTTCTAGTGTTTGTTATTTCTTCTTTGATCCACAGATCATTTAGAAGTGTGTTCTGTTTAATCTCCAGGCAGTTGAGGATTTTCTAGTTATCTTTTGTTATTGATTTCTAGTATAATTTCCCTAAGGTCAGAGAGCATATTTTGAATAATTTCAACCCTCTGAAATGTTTTGAGGCCTTCTGTATGGCCTGCTTATTGTCAACTTTGGTAAAATTTAAATATAAGCTTAAATGAAATACGAATTTTGTCACAGTTGACAGTGTTCTCTGTGTGTTAGTTAGGTTAAGGTTGTTAACTGCGGTCTTGATTTTTATTTTTTGTTTTTTTGTTTGATTTTTATTTTTTTCTGTTCAGAGGTGTGTTAAAGTAACCCTTATGATTATGGATTTGTCCATTTTTCCTTTTAGCTGTCTATTTTTGCCTTATATATTTTGAAATGATCTTATTTTGAATTTTGAAATCTTCTTTGTTGATTGACTTCTTTATCATTATGGAATATCTCTCTTTATCTCCAGTAATCCTCCTTGACTTAAAATCTGTGTTATCTGACATTAGTATGGCTATACCAGTTTTTTCATTGGTTGCAAGTTGTGTCCTTTTCCATCCTTGCACTTCCTGTGCACCTTTATTTAAGGCGTGTCTCTTCGGGACAGGATGTAGATAGATTTTGTTTTTTTCCTAGTGCAACGACAGTAGGTTAATACTCAGAATGTTTGGTCAATTTTCATTTAACGTGATTACTAATTTAAGCAGGTTTATATCTACCATCCTACTATTTACTTTCTATGTAACCCACCGTTTCATTTACCTTTTTTCTTCAATCTTGCCTTTCTTTGAATTACCCCAGTATTCTATTTTCCCCTCTTTTAACTTCTTTTTGATGTTACAAAACACATCTTGGTATTTTTAATACAAATTATTGCTTTTACCACTTTCTTGACAGTGCTAGAACTTCATAACACTTTAACTCCAGCTTTTTGCCTTTTCCATTATGGCTGTCATGTATTGTAGTTTTGCATAAATTTTACACTTCTCAGTATTAGTATTGTTTTGTAACAGTTGATGTTCATTATATTTACCTTTTCTAGAGCTCTTCATTCTTTTCTTTCTTTCTGTTTTTTGCCCAGGCTGAAGTGCACTTACATGATCTTGGTTCACCGCAACCTCCGCCTCCCAGGTTCAAGCGATTCTCCTGCCTCAGCCTCCCAAGTAGCTGGGATTACAGGCATGCACCACAATGCCTGGCTAATTTTGCATTCATCCTTTTCTTCATTTCTGTATTTCCATCTGGGATTATTTTCCTTCTATCTAATGACCTCCCACCAGAATTTCAATTAGTGTAAGGCTGCTGGTAACTAATTCTCCTTTCTGTCTGAAAACATCTATATTTCACCTTAATTTCTGAAGGATATTTTTACTTTGATAGAATTATTTTTCCCCCCAGCACTCTAGAGAGGTCTCCTAGGTAATGGGGTTTAAATGCTTCCTTGCTGACATTCATAACAGTGACATAACAAAAATACTGCAATTGCTTAATGCAGTGATTTCAGATTTTCAGCACCTAGAAACATCTCTTTCATTTTAAATTCAAAGGCATAGACTCAGGCTCAGAACTTGAAAGGACTGTACAGACCATCTATCTCAGTTTCCTACCTAATAATAATCATGGTAGATGGTTACTTAGATTTTGACTTAACGCTTCCCAGTTTTGAGGGAATTCACCACATCAGAAGATAGTGTATTTAAAAACAGTCCTAATCATAAATGGCTTCCTTCTAGAACACTAAGATGAAAACTGCCAACCTTAACCTCCTTCTGTCCAAAGGAGCAAGGAAGCCAGGAATCCTTGTTTTCACTTAAGCTATTTGTCCTCAGGTTTCCACAGGAAGCATCCCTTTTTCTATCCTTCCCAACTCCACACTCACAGTGAGTCACTAATCCCTGTCAATTGTGTTTCTAAAAATAAACTGGAATTTAGGTCATCATCCCCACAGAGGGTGGCTTAATGGAGGGCCTATTTCTCACCTGGATTGCTGACTCTTTTCCTGATTATGAGTAGAAGCTAAGTGATCTCCTTCAAGCTCTATTCCATATGCTTATGTCTGCAACAGCTCTCCATCACAGCACTGTTTTCTAAACTGTTCTTCTGGGACAGAGGGTGGAGGGGTGGACTTGTTAATTCTGTCATCTGCTGTGTTGTTCTCTCATTAACAAAACTGAACCTACAAAACTCACTGCAACCCAGAACAACTTCAGCAATTTTAGACACAAAGGTTTTAATTAAATGAATAAACTTTTATACATACACACTAAAAATGACATTGGAGTTGGGATGTGATAACCCTAAACTTCAATTTTCTTGCAACTAGAATGAAAAAATACAATCTGAAAGTATATGATTTATAGCAGCTCTGGCCTAAAAATGAAGATGAAGGAATTTAGAAATGATACAGAATTTATAATAAAGACACCTGAGTTGAAGTCTTATCACCCTTTCTTGTTAGGTATATAACCTGTAGTAAGTTATTTAACCTCTTTGAAGTCTATTTGCTTGTCTGAAAAAGGCAGTTAAGAATACCTGCTGTATTAGTCAGGGTTCTCTAGAGGGACAGAACTAATAGGATATTAGGGGAGTTCATTAAATATTAACTTGCACAATCACAAGGTCCCACAATAGGATGTCTGCAAGCTGAGGAGCAAGGAGAGCCAGTCCGAGTCCCAAAACTGAGGAGCTTGGAGTCTGATGTTCGAGGGCAGGAAGCATCCAGCACAGGACAAAGATGTAGGTTGGCAGGCTAGGCCAGTCTCTCCTTTTCACATTTTTCTGCCTGCTTTATATTCGCTGGCAGCTGATTAGATGGTACCCACTCAGACTAAGGGTGGGTCTGCCTTCCGCAGCCCACTGACTCAAATGTTAATCTCCTTTGGCAACACCCTCACAGACACACCCAGGATCAATACTTGGTGTCCTTCAATCTAATCAAGTTGACACTCAGTATTAACCATCACAAGTCTGCTGCTTGTCAACTTGAACCCATACACAACTCCTGAGATCATACATAATCTTCAAATAAAGACAATAACAAGTTCATAATTACACCTAACATAATGCAACTATCCTTCGTTCAACCGGAAATGCACCAGTCCCCAACCCAAATACTATTACATAAAGTTAACAATGCTTAAATGCTGACATGAAGTCAATAAATCTTATGTCACATGATAAAGGAAAAGGTGTTTTTCTTCTTTTCTTCTTTTTTTTTTTTTTTTTGAGACAGAATCTCACTCTGTCGCCCAGCTGGAGTGCAGTGGCGCCATCTCGGCTCACTGCAAGCACCGCTTCCCAGGTTCACGCCATTCCCCTGCCTCAGCCTCCCAACTGGCTGGGACTACAGGAGTTGGCCACCACGCCTGGCTAATTTTTTTTTGTATTTTTAGGAGAGACAGGGTTTTGCCGTGTTAGCCAGGATGGTCTCCATCTCCTGACCTAGTGATCCGCCCGCCTCAGCCTCCCAAAGTGCTGGGATCACAGGTGTGAGCCACCGCGCCTGGCCAAAATAAAGATACTTTCTTAGCGCAAGTGTATACATTCACCAACATGTTTTTAGCAAAAGGAGGAAATACTCATGACAATTACAGCCCCCGTTCTTTAGCTGGTCACGTGGTCATAGCCGATGACTATCTTTTTCTACTACCCATTCTGTATTCCCTTTGCCTTCAGCAAGCACCTCAGCAGGTCGTGGTTTTTTTCCTGGTGGAGTGACCCAAACCTTCATTCCTGAGGGGTCTGAGCCATTTGTAGTCCTGCCTAGATTGGGCTGTTGTAGTTTCCTATTATCTTAATCACAGAGCATGGTAATACTAATAGATGCCCTAATGATCTGTGTTTCACGCATACTCTTACCTCTGTTGTGGAGTAGTAGACTGATTTCATCTTGATAGT
This sequence comes from Mandrillus leucophaeus, assembly GCF_000951045.1. NCBI lineage: Eukaryota > Metazoa > Chordata > Mammalia > Primates > Cercopithecidae > Mandrillus > Mandrillus leucophaeus. The sequence continues at coordinate 2,987,255 of NW_012104220.1, read as the reverse complement.
CTGGGTAATCACCCCAGCCAACACTGTAACTCCTTTCTTAGCCTGTTGACTTAAAGGTAGGAGGAACCCAAAGTGTCCAGGTGGCAATCTTAACTTCCAGTTTAATGGAATTGTTGTTGTGTCTCCTGGTGGTAGCATTCCTTCCTTTGGAACTAAGGCCTCTAGGCCAGCAGAATGTAATGTCGTGGGAAAAGGAAGCAAGAATTTTGCTAGTGGATCACTAGGGGTGATGGTGAGAGGTGCCACTTCCACTTCTGCCCCTTGATTCCTGGACCCGTGAATCCTGGCTATGGGAGAAACAGTACCATATATTGGATGCTGATTCAGAGCATACACGGCCTTCTGGAGACCTTTGCCCAAGCCCTGCAAAGTACTGTCACCTAGTTGGCATTGTAATTGTGACTTCAAAAGGTCATTCCACCCTTCTATCAACCCAGCTGCTTCAGGATAATGGGGAACATGGTAAGACCAGTGAATTCCATGGGGCTGAGCCCACTGCCACACTTCTTTAGCTGTGAAGTGAGTGTCTTGGTCAGAGGCAATGCTGTGTGGAATACCATGATGGTGGGTAAGGCATTCCATGAGTTCATAGATAGTTGTCTTGGCAGAGTACTGCATGTAGAATAGGCAAACCCATATCTGGAGTAGGTGTCTATTCCTGTGAGGACAAACCTCTTCCCTTTCCATGATGGAAGAGATCCAATAAATCAACCTGCCACCGGGTAGCTTGCTGATCACCCCAAGGAATGGGGCTGATCATCGAGGGCTCAGTGTTGGTCTCTGCTGCTGGCAAATTGGGCACTCAGTAGTGGCCACAGCCAGGTCAGCCTTGGCGAGTGGAAGTCCATGTTGCTGAGCCCAGGCGTAACCTCCATCCCTGCCACCAGGCCACTTTGTTCATGGGCCCATTGGGCGATGAGAGGGTTGGCCGGGGAAAGATACTGAGTGGTATCCACAGAATGGGTCATTCTATCCACTTGATAATTAAAATCCACCTTTGCTGAGGTCACCTGTTGGTGAGCACTCACATGGGATACAAATATCTTCACGGTTTTTGGCCACTCAGAGAGGTCCATCCACACTCCTCTTCCTCAAATTTGTTGCCAATTTTCCAATCATGCTTCTTCCACTTCTTTCCAATCATGCTTCTTCCACTGACTCAAATGTTAATCTCTTTTGAGATTAACTTCTTCCAAGTCCCTGATCATTCAGCCAAACCATTGGTTACAGCCTATAGATCAGTATATAATCACACATTTGGCCATTTTTCCTTCCATGCAAAGTGCACAACCAGGTGTATTGCTGGAAGTTCTGCCCACTGGGAAGATTTCCCTTCACTGCTGTCCTTCAGGGATGTCCTAGAAAGGGGCTGTAGTGCTGCAGCTGTCCACTTTTGGGAGGTGCCTGCATATTGTGCAGAACCATCTGTGAACCAGACCCTAGTCTTCTCTTCCTCTGTCAACTCACCACAGGGAACTCCCTATGAGGCCATCAGTGCAGGTTGGGGTAGAGCAGGCAGAGTGGCAGCAGTAGAGACCATGGGCATCTGAGCCACTTCCTCATGTAACTTACTTGTGCCTTCAGGACCTGCTCGAGCCTGATCACGGATATACCACCTCCATTAGATGATGGAATGCTGCTATGCACGACCCACTTTAGGGGTTGAGGGATCAGAAAGCTCCCAGTTCATGATAGGCAGTTCAGGTCGCATGGTGACTTGATGACCCATAGTCAAACATTCAGTTTCCACCAAAGCCCAATAACAGGCCAAGAGTTGTCTCTCAAATGGAGTGTAGTTATCTTCAGAAGATGGCAGGGCCTTGCTCCAAAATCCTAGAGGCCTCTGCTGTGATTCACCTATGGGGGCCTGCCAAAGGCTCCAAGACGCATCCCTATCTGCCACTGACACCTCAAGCACCACTGGATCTGGTGGGTCATATGGCCCAAGTGGGAAAGCAGCTTCCACAGCAGCCTGGACCTGTTGCAGAGCCTTCTTCTGTTCTGGATCCCACTAAAAACTGGCAGCATTTCGGGTCACTCGATAAATGGGCCAGAGTAATACACTCAAATGAGGAATGTGTTGCCTCTGAAATCCAAATAGGCCCACTAGGCATTGCGCCTTTTTCTTGGTTGTAGGAGGGGCCAAATGCAGCAACTTATCCTTCATCTTAGAAGTAGTATCTCAACAGGCCCCACACCACTGGACCCCTAGAAATTTTACTGAGATAGAAGTTCCCTTAATTTTAGTCAGATTTATTTCCCATTCTCTGGCACACAAATGTCCTACCAATAAATCCAGTGTGTTTGCTACTTCTTGCTCACTGGATCCAATCAGCATAATGTCATCAATGTAATGGGCCAGTATGATATCTTGCGGAAGCGAAAAGCAATCAAGCTCTCTCTGAATAAGATTCTGACACAAAGCCTGAGCACTGATATACCCCTGAGGTAGGACAGTAAAGGTATATTGCTAGCCTTGCCAGCTGAAGGCAAATTGCTTCTGATGGGCCTTATGGATAGGAATGGAGAAAAAGGTATTTGTCACTTCAATGGCTGCATACCAGGTACCAGGAGATGTGTTAATTTCCTCAAGCAATCAAACCACATCTGGTACGGCAACTGCAATTGGAGTCATCACTTGGTTAAGCTTACAATAATCCACTCTCATTCTCCAAGAACCACCTGTCTTCTGTACAGGCCAAATGAGAAAGTTGAACGGGGATTTGGTGGGAATCACCACCCCTACATCTTTCAAGTTCTTGATGGTGGCACTAATCTCTGCAGTCCCTCCAGGGATGCAATATTGTTTTTGATTTTTCTAGGTAGAGGCAGCTGTAATGGCTTCCATTTGGCCTTTCCCACTATAATATCCCTCATCCTACCAGTGAGGGAGCCAACGTGGGGGTTCTGCTAGTTGCTAAGAATATCTATGCCAATTGTGCATTCTAGCACTAGGGAAATGACCACAGGATGAGTCTGGGGACCCGCTGGACCCACTGTAAGTCAGACCTGAGCTAAAACTCCACCTGATCTCCATAAGCCCCTACTTTAACTGGCGGACCACAATACATTTTGGGTCCCCTGGAATCAGTGTCAGCTCAGAGCTGACAGTCCACTAGTCCCCTAAATGTCTGATCATTTCCTTTTCCCCAGTGCAGTTATCCTGGTAAAAGGCGGGAGATCTCTTTGGGGAAGGATGGGAGAAAGAGTCACTGCATCAATTGTCAGTAATGTAGTGGTGTCCTTCCTCAATGGGACATGGCCTCCCCTTCATTCAAGGGGTTCTGGGTCTGTAAGCTGACTGAAGTCTGGAAATTGATTGAGGGGCTGTGATTCTCTGTTTTTATAATTCAAATTAATCTTTTGTCCATTCAACCTAGAAATTTTCTGCTTGTATAAATTAAGTAGGAATGCAGTAGCCTTCCTATCCATTTCATTTCTAGGAACACCATGATTAATTAGCTAAGGCCAGAGCTCTAGACGAGTCAGACTATTCTGATTGCCGCTTTGCCTCTGCTATCCATTACGGTAACTATGCCCACCCTGCCTTTGATGGTTGAGTGTCACCACTTGGCCCCCGCCACCCCAGGATCCAATTATTCCCACTATATTTAAATTTTGTAGTTGAGTGACTGCAGTCCCCCCATCATTAGATCTGACATACAGAGAATAGCAATTACAGCAATTACAGGGCTCTTCAAAGACGCAGGTTCTGATCTTGCAAATCTATTCCACAACTCAGTGTCCCTAGTATCATCAGGATCCTCCCACACAACCCCATTCCAAGTTTCAGGGTCCTATTCTTTTCCAGTAAATGCCCTCACTTTAACAGTAGACACCTGGTGCATGCATCTTTTGTTACAAGTCAGCCACTCACATGATAAGAGCTTGTGTCTGTTTTTCCACAATTTCAGCTCTTGGTCTTCAGGAGGTAAGATTCTCACTCAGGGCAATCTTAGCAGATTTGAGGCTCAGTATCTGTTTCTAAAGCTGGGAGACAGAATCTCTGAGTTCATAATTTTCTTTCATCACTTTGTCCACTGAACAGAGGACCAACCAACCAGCTTCATTATGTTTCTTGGTTCTCCACATATGGTGAAAGGTATTATGCATTATGTGGAGTAATGAATCAGGAGTGTCAAATGCATTTATTTTGCATAACTCTCTAAACAGTTCACACCAAGGACTATCAGTGTTCTCCATACTATTAGAAGGAGAGTCCTTAGCATTTTGGGGTCTAAATATTAAGCAGCCAACTCCAGAAACCCCAAACCAATGAAAGAACTCCATCCTTAATATTCTGTTCCTCTAGAACCACTCCCAATACCAAAATCTGTATTAGGGTTCTCTAGAGGGACAGAATAGGACGGACACACACACACACACACACACATATATATGGAGAGCTTAAGTATTAACTTACACAATCACAAGGTCCTACAATAGGATGTCCGCAAGCTGAGGAGGAAGGAGAGCCAGTCCAAGTCCCAAAACTGAAGAACCTGAAGTCCAACGTTCAAGGGCAGGAAGCATCCAGCATGGGACAAAGATGTAGGCTGGGAAGCTGGGCCAGTCTCTTGTTCATTTTTCTGCCTGCTTTATATTCGCTGGCAGCTGATTAGATTGTGCCCACCAGATTAAGGGTGGATCTGCTTTCCCCAGCCCACTGATTCAAATGTTAATCTCTTTTGGCAACACCCTCACAGACACTCCCAGGAACAATACTTTGTAACCTTCAATCTAATCAAGCTGACAGTATTAACCATCACACCTGCCTAAGTAAAGATTAAATGAGATGATCACCACACCGCATATTTGTTGTTGTTGTTGTTGTTTTTAAAAAACGTGGAGGGCCAGGTGCGGTGACTCACACCTGTAATCCCAACACTTTGGGAGGCCGAGGCAGGTGGACCACTCAAAGTGAGTAGTTTGAGACCAACCTGGCCAACATGGTGAAACCTTGTCTCTACTAAAAATGCAAAAATCAATGGGTGTGGTGGCGTGCACCTGTAATCCCAGGTACTCGGAAGGCTGAGGCAAGAGAATCGCTTGGACCAGGAAGGCAGAGGTTGCAGTGAGCCGAGATCGCGCTACTGCACTCCAGCCTGGGTGACACAGCAAGACTATGTGTCAAGAACAAAAAACAAAAAACAAACAAAAAAAGTGAATGAAGGGAAAAGTAGATTAAGTTTTCAATGTAACATTGTTCATAGCAGGAAGAAAACCTGAAAGCAACCTAAATGCCCATCAACAGTGGGAATAATAATACATTGCAGGATAAATACCCAGTAAAATACTTTAGTGTTTTAAAAAAGGAAAAATAAACTATAGTTACAATTGTACAGGTAGCTTTGTTTGTTTTAAAGCCAAGGAAGGATTAACATAAAACTCAAGATAGTGGTTACACCTGCTGTGAGAAGAGACAGGCATGTGATCAGGAAAGGGCATTCTGGTGGTTCCCTAACATCCTGATAAGGGTGTTAGGGGCAAATGGGAATTCATTTTATAATCATTCTTTAAATGATACATGTATATATACACACTGCTGCATTTATGATCCAGTTTTAAAACAAAAAAAGTCATTTAAAACTCTCATTGAATCTTAACCATGAGACTTATGTATCTATACTTGGAGATGGAGAATACGTAGACCTTGGTTCCCCGTCCTAGTCTCCTGGGTTGAATCACAACACATTCCAGTGATTTTTTTTGGCAATTACTAGATGAACTCTTACAACTTTGATTAAAATAATTAATACAGAAAATTTCTGATTTTGCTAGCAGATCTCTAAAAGCAAATTTTTGGTATAAAATGATCTACAGAGAATTTGGCAGATGGCAACTATTGTATATCAGGTCTGTGTCTACAACTGTAAATAAGATTTTGCCATTCTTATAGTCAGGCTGTGTTATAGTCATCCTGATTTTTAATTTTTTTTTTTTTTTTGAGATGGAGTCTCACTCAGCCTGTCACCCAGGCTGGAGTGCAGTTGCGTGATCTCGGCTCACTGCAACCTCCGCCTCCCAAGTTCAAGCAATTCTTCTGCCTCAGCCTCCTGAGTAGCTGGGATTACAGGCACAAACCACTACGCCCAGCTAATTTTTGTACTTTTAGTAGAGATGGGCTTTCACCATGTTGGTCAGGCTGGTCTCGAACTCCTGACCTCGTGATCCACCCCCATTGGCCTCCCAAAGTGCTGGGATTACAGGCGTGAACCACTACACCCGGCCTGATTTTTAAATTTCAGTGCTGTATTCACTTATCAATGAGCAATGCCTCATTGGTAATGGTCACTGTTCATCTCTTGTTTCCAATCCTGTCAACACTATAAAAGGACAACTTACAATATCCTGTAACGAATGGGCATGAACCGTATCCAGAAACCTGAGACATGTTTTCATGTCATGTACAGTTTTTTGTTAATTAAGGCTGAAGATTAACTCAAATAAAGCTTGTAACTCAGAAGTTTAATCTATTAGTTGTTTAATCTGTTTTCTGAACTGCATGCTTATTTTATGTATGCAGAGTAGACTGGCTGAGTGTGAGGACACTTAATACAGTAGTAGGATGCCAACCAAGGCAGAAGCCATGGACTCACCATTTGACAGTCAACATAGTAACTGGTTCAGTCAAGAATTGTCAATAGACTCAAACTAGTCTGTGACAATTCGATGAGAAACAGGACATTTACAATCTTTAAGAATCTCCTCACAAAGTACTTCCTAATTCTAATTTTACAATGGAGAAACCTGGTATATACTATCTGAACCAGGTGACTAAAATTAATAGCATCAGGTATAAGACAAATTGACATTGTGTGCATCCTGGCATGACACATTTGAGTATACAGCATCATTTCTGTAGTACTGGACAAAAATGTCTATCCTAAATCTTATGAGTCTTAACTAATGATAAACCAAAACTGAGGAACTTTCTACAAACTGGTCAATACTCCTCAAGTGTCAAGGACAAAGACAAGTCTGAAAAGCTGTTCCAGACTGAATGAAACAAGAGATAGGACAACTAAAAGCACTATGTGGTCCTGGATTGGGATGCTGGAACACAGGAACATTACGGAGGCAATCCGAATCAGCAGATTGAATGTGGCCTATGGATTAGATATCATTATGATGTCAACGTCAATATCCTAAGTTTGATGGTGGTACTATGATTATGTAGGAATACCCTTGTCTTAAGGAAATACACAGTAGATAGAGGTAATAATGCAAAAAAATATTTTGGCTGGGATTACATTGAATCTACAAATGTAAATTAACATCTCTACATGACTGAAGCTTCTAATTTGTGTACATTATGGAGTGCTACATTTATTTAAGATCTCCTTAAATGCTTCCTGACATGGTCTAACATTTTCTCCATGAAGATCTTGTACATCTTTTGTGAGACTTATTCTTAGGTATTTTGTATTTTTTAATGATATTGAAGAGATCTTTCTAAAAACTTTCATTTCTGTTAGTTGTTGATATCCAGGAATACAACTGACTTACATACTGATTGTGAATGTAGCAACTTTGCTAACTCCTAGATGTTAACTGAATAGTCTACATATATAATCATATCAACACATCACCATAATTTCCTACCTGTAGGAAAGAAAAACCCACAGAATTCCATAGACTGTAAGTTATTTAACAATATACAATGGCTGGCATTTAAAGAGGTGTTTCCAGTTGTATAAATACTGTAAGTAACATAACGATAGCTAGGAATAGTGTAGCCATAGTACCATCTTTAAATCACCCAAATAACAGACGTACAATTCTATCTGCTTATGAGTTCACTAGGCAACAAGTCTCAGGGATCATATAGTCTTTGTCTCTGTATCAAAACAAATACACTGCCTAAGGTACACTAAAAGTAATTTAACATACTGTACTCATAAATTCGAATTAAGTTCTCTGTAGGTAAAACTTGGCTAGGGAAGTTATGATCAACCCTTCAGAAATGACTTCTCAGAACCTTGGACAATACACCTCCCACAAGGCTTCCTGGTGTTCTGGCAGCATTAACAGGGCTCCCGCTGTTGCCCCTTCCCTTTGCTCACATATCTTTCCATGTGGCATAAAACAACTTCTGGATAAATGATTTCCACCACATTATTAGCTAGCACAACACACTGCACACTGTGGACACTCTAGAAATAGCAACCTCTTCTCAAGAGATACTTGCCTCAGAGCCCCAGGAAACTAGAAAGCATCTAGAGGCTTAAGGCTCTAAGCTGGACAAAGTGCCAGGGAACCCTAAAGGCAGAAAGGACCCAAAAGTGAAATTCTCATTTTTGAGCTGTGAGGGAAAACAGAGAAGTGAGTTTATTACAGGATATAACCTTTGGGTTGTCTCCATATATTAAAAGAAAACTGAAGAAGTTTAAAAGTACATTTTCTAAGTTTTAGTATAGGATGATGATAATGTTCTGGAGATGAATAGGTGCTCATGGTTGCAAAACAATGAGAATATACTTAATGCCACTGAACTATATGCTGAAAAATGGTTCAAACAATATACTTAAAAATGGTAAATGTTACGTGTATTTTACCACAATAAAAAATTTTTAAAGTTGCATTTTCTATTGTTAAAAACTACCAGATATCATTTAGTAATCATAGTCATTAAGAGCACTAACCATCAAAATCTGACCGCCCTATGTTTGAGATTTGACTCCACCTGTGGAACACAGAAGCAAGTCATTTAACTAAGCCTTAGTTTCCTTACCTGTAACACAGAAAAAATAACATGATTACCCACCCATTACAGGTTGCTCTGGACTTGAAATAAAATAATCCATGTAGCAACTTGGCAAAGTTCCTGGCACACAGAGAAGGCTCAATACACATTGGCTCTAATTTTCTTTTTAGGTATTCACAGCAATATGATTCTTTTATATTTTATACAATGAGGACTAAAAACAAGGCTTCAGGAAAAAAAGGACTGATTATTGCTCCCTAGACCTTCACATCACATAGAACTATAAAACAAGTTTCCATAAAACTCATTCCACATTGTAGTCAAGGGATGTATGATCCCAGGTGTTGACTTCTAAGCCAATGGTTAATAACCTTAAACTCTCATACTGTAATAGGCAACAATTGAAAAGAAGCCACGAGAACTTGAGATAATTTAACAAGTTGATATATATATATATTATCAAGTATAACAGTCATACAAAAACATTTAGTAGAAATATAATTCACACATACAAAAACAGTCTACTTATTTTTTGTCCCTTTTATATCCTATTTTAGACAAAATGATAAAACCCAGAAAATAACAGGAATGTACTAGTCCTAAAAACTGGACATTTTATAAATGAAACAGATCCAATCACCTATACCTTCTCTCAAATTCCAAATAATGAGGCTTACTGACCTGTACTCTCAGAATCAACTTAAATAAATTTTAGCTTGATTTGGATGGAATATACACTTTCAATGGTTGACAATCCAGGTAGAACAAGTACATAAAATGATTCATAAGTCAAAACATTTCATACAAAAGGAATGGTTTTAACCCAGACAAATCAAGAGGAAATGCACTGAATTTAAAAACTTCTGAAACACGCATTTTTTGGACCATTTATAAAATACCAAAAAGTTCAGAACTGCTGAATAACAAAAGTTTATATAAAATAAAGCCAAGGGGTGAAAAAACTATCAAATGTATTAAAACCATCTAATGCCAAATACAACATAACTGAACTATATAATTTAGAAACAGGTTTAAGTGCATTTCCTTTATACAATGTAATTGACTATCACATGTAAAAACTGGCAATTAATTAAAATGCAATTAAATACAGATTTGCAAGCCTTCTGGCCATTATGTAAACATTTAAAAATTAAGTGAATTGCCAATTGAAAAATAAGAGCTTACATATGTATCTTAAAAAAGCACAAATGTAAAAGATGCAGTATAAAGTTATGTGAAAAAACATATTCATACCAACAAAATCTTTTTAGGCACTTGCATTCAGAAACATTCCTTTTATAAATAAGCACTTACAATAGTTTCACTCCAAAAAATAAACCTGATTTTCCCAAATTGCACCTATTAGTTGAGAACTATTATCATATATTAGGGATGCATTCAAATGGACCATTTGGTGGGGAAAGTCAACTGAACTTTAAAAAATATGAATCCACCTATCTTATTCACAACTTCAAAAATACAGAATTTAAAGATAATTCCAGTGAGGCACAAATGTGACCCTATCAAAACATTCTACCATTCAGTATTACCAACAGAGGATAATACGATACAACAACAAAAGGCAAAACCCATGATTTGGCAGTCCTATACAAAAGGGGCCCTGTCAAAATACTCTTTCACAAAATAAGCACAATACCACAAAATAACACAACAACAATAACAACAACAAAAAACCCCTGAAATTTGACAACCCTACACAAATTGTGGAATTTCATCTTCGAGGTCTTCAAACTGTTGCATTCGTTTTAGCCTTGGTCTCTGACATGTTGGATTCACATCAGGCAAGCCAAGCTCCTCAGAGTCTTCTTTAGGTTGACCAGTTGCCTGCCCAGGACAAGCTGATGCTTTGTCTGGGTCTGGCCTTGACTTCACCATGAGACCCTGGGGATCGTGAGCTGTGCCAGGAGGCACTGCTGCTGAGGGTGAAGCTGGCTTCTCCTCATTCCCCCTGATACTGATGGCGGGAGCATGTGGTTTATAAAATGTTGTCCAATGTTGAGGCTGCAGTGTTCTGGGTGCTCTGACAGGAGCGAGAGGGTAGGAATCCGAAGACCGTCTCTCAGACGCCTCTCTCACTGACCTGACTGGCTCTGTGTATGGCTTACTGGGCTGAGTGGCATTGACAGAATGGTCCCCACTAATCTGGACGCTTGTTGTCACTCCTTTTTCCTGGAGTGCACTGGGCATGATCATTGTAGTCTTGGCAGTTAGGCTGCTTTGTTCAGACTGTTTGTCCTGAATTTTTTGTAGAGTTTGCTGGTCAAAGCCATTAAATTTGGAACAAACAGTAGTAGCAGTGTCTTTTCTATTAACTCCTTCAAAGGCAGGATTCTTGCAAAACTTGTCTAAATTTACATTTCCCATATTTCTACCATTTCTCTCCTTAGGAGGGCTTGCAAGAAGTAGTCTATCTATAGGCAAACTTACGGGTCTAATCTTGGTCCTTGGAGTATGCCTCTCCACACAGTTTGTTGATGACCTATCAGATTTCAGAGAAAGTGGCTTAGGGGTTTTACCATCTTCTATCTTTTGGGATGCTGATTCAACCTCCTGGTCTAGAAGCAACTGTGCTTTGTCTGAAAATGAAAGCAATCTATTTAACTTCATGGCACATGGTTAATAAGAGAGTCTGAATGAGTTAGAGATGAACACTGTATCAAGACAATACAAGTCTTACATATTTTTTCTAAAGTAATACTCTCAGTTATCTATGCAGAGGAGTTAAACATTTGCACAGTATTAAAGGTGTATATTGAATTTAAAAGTTCAAATTTTTTACTCATTTAAATCAATATGAACAGCTACAAAATACCAAAAAACACTTGCTGAGTAACTTCCTTTTAAGTGCTGTGCATGAACAAGTACTTTCTGGGTCAAAAGACTATCACAATGTCAACAGGTAGACATGGGAAAATTAACCTCAGAAAAGTGGCACTAATTTACACACCAACCAGATGTAACTGTGCCCTGAATCCCAAGGATTTTGCCAACTCACTCAATCTGCTTTTCAGTTACACTCAACCCAGTGAGAACATATCATATTAGATTACTTAGATGCTCTCCTTACCTGATTAATAAAGCATAACATCCATTCTGTCAAATGAAGGCTGAATGCTTTTAAGTTAAAAAATGCCATTTTCCCCATCTGCTCCCAGATTTTCTTTCTTCTACAGTCTGAACCCATAGTCCATGTTTTCTCACTTAAAAGCCTCAGTTCCTGCATCTATCCTAAAAAATTCCAATTCCAGGAATGTTCCAGCCCTCCATTCTCCTGCTTTTCTGTTCACTGCCGAAACACATCCACCAACTCCGTGCCTCAACGCCATCCTGACTTTGAGCTGCAGCCGGCCCCAAGCACAGCATGCAATCCTGTCCCTGCCACCCAGTCCTTCAACCACATCTTTTAGGCAGTGGTTTGCAGACAGGTACCCACCAGAGTAACTTTTTGGTTGTCATCTCATCTGACCTTCTTCTACACCTGGGACTGCTGGCCTCTCTTCCCTGGGTTCCAAGGCTCTTTTTTTTGTTTTGTTTTGCTTTTGTTTTTTGAGACAGAGTCTCACTCTGTCACCCAGGCTGGAGTACAGTGGCATTATCTTGGTTCACTGCAACCTCCGCCTCCTGGGTTCAGGTGATTCTCTTGCCTCACCCTCCTGAGTAGCTGAGATTACAGGTGCCTGCCACCATGTATAGATAATTTTTGTATTTTTAATAGAGACAGGGTTTCACCATGTTGGCCAGGCTGGTCCTGAACTCCTGACTTCAAGATCCGCACACTCCGACCTCCCAAAGTGTTGGAATTATAGGCGTGAGCCACCACACCCGGGCCAAAGCTCTTTTGATTTGCTTTCCCGGGTCCTCCACACATTTATAGAGCATTCTAAGGGACCTGATTCCTTGCAATTGGACTGTAAGCACCAATGTATATTCTTAAATTTCTGAGGGAAAAACTTAGAGCATAATGGAGAAGAGTACAGACTCTGAAGCACAGTTGCCTGGGTCCTGGCTCAGCCCTGCCTGCCACTTCTGCACTGGGCTAGGCAATCACTGTCTAGCCACTGCCAGTGGCTATGTGTCTTCATCTGTGAAAAAAGACTCCTATGTGTATCTATGTTGCTGTGTGATCTAAATGATCTACTAGGAAAAGTGCTTAAAATTATGTTGTATGTAATAAACACTGGAAAGTGACCTTTATTATCATCACTGTTCCTAAGAGCTTCATGGGATAGTGAAAAAGGTTAGGTTTAGCAGTCAGAACTGGGTTCAAATGTATTAGGAGCACAATCTTTGGCATTACTTAGTCTCTTTCAGATGGTTGGTTATGGGCTGAATGAGGATAATGCTCTTTATAGCACAGAACTATTATGATGATCAAATAGAATCAAACAAATAAGCACAGTGCTTAGCACAGAACAGGCAGGTACCTGGTAAATGTTAGTTCCTTTCCTTTTTTTTTTTTTTGAGACGGAGTTTCACTTGTCACATTCTCAGCTCACTGCAACCTCTGCCTCTAGGGTTCAAGTGATTCTCCTGCTTCAGCCTCCTGAGTAGCTGGGATTACAGGTGCCCGTCACCATGCCTGGCTATTTTTTGTATTTTTAGTAGGGATGGGGTTTCACCATGTTGGCCAAGCTGGTCTCAAACTCCTGACCTCAGGTGATCCGCCCGCCTTGGCCTCCCAAAGTGTTGGGATTACAGGTGTGAGCCACCATGTCCGTCACTCCTTTCCTTTTTAGACCCTATGCTCACTGATACTTGATTACACATTAAATTTAACATATATGGCTGCAATGTAAAAACTTGGAATTTAGCTGTAACAATGTAGAAATGACAATATAAATGGAAGCTTTTCCAGCAGCTTAACAACTAGCAATGACAGCAACTAATATTATAAAGAGAAAATAAGTGAATAAAATGACTGTAGTCAAGGAAATAAAAAATACATACACATCTCTGTGTTTAATGGGTTAAATGTAGGCCACAGGTAAAAAGCATGTCAAAAAAAAAGGAGGACTCTAAATTTTTTTAAGAGTCTAGTTTGACTCCATATGAACAGTTAGTTCAATGCACTGAATTATGGAACCAGAAGATACTAATGAATATCACATTGCTCAACACATTTCTACCTTGATTTTAGCTGATGGCAAAATGCAGAAACGAAAACAAAATTCAGAAGGAACACAAAAAACATTATGACCTCCAAGATGTCCTTATTACAAGAAAGACTTTTATGAAGAATGACATTCATTTAAATGCAAGGTACACTAAAAGGCAACTTTCTCAATGGCTAGTCAAGATTTGTTAACTAATAAAGCTTCATTCTCTGGCTTCCCTCATCACCCCTCACCTTGACTTTAATCATGGTTCTACTGGCAGTTTTAAGTCAGCAAACTTTTTTTTTTAACATGGCTACTCACCACTGAGACATGCATCCCATTTTTCTAACGCATTTTGCTTGCGTTCTGACTCCTCAAATGATGTAGCTCGTTCAAAAATTTTGCTTTCACTCTCTGAAGTATGGATATCCTGTTGATGGAAGATAATTTTTAAAATGGAAGAAGTAAAATACAACCTCAAAATAAAGAGTTCAAAGATTTTTAACTTATTAACATAAACATTACAAAGTTCTAATATAATTCCATAAAGGTCAAACTCACTTCCTTTGAAGGAAAAAATAGTGACTTCATGGAACGTTCAGGGTCTCTTTCTTCTGGTGATAACAGAGGCTTTGGAAAACAGCCTTGATCAACCTGAGGTGAAAAAACACCTGTGCTACACGTGACATCTTGCGGCTGTAGGGCCCCATCGAAGATCTTCTGTGAGTGAGTAATGAGGAACTCCACCAAGCGTGCTTGGTTTGAATACTCGGCAAGGGAGGAGATGGTGATAGGAGCAGTTGTGGGCCTTGGCCTGATGAGACTTGGTCCAAATATCACCCCCAAGTTTTTGGAGTTCATCTTGTTTTCTTCTGCATGATCTACTACCCTGCAAAGTAGAACACATAAAGTTGCATAAGATTTGCCTATTAGAGTTCCTTGACTGTAGTTTACTATGGAATAGAGAGGGTGGAGGAAAAATGAGCTGCATAAGAATACTAGGGGGAAAAAGTCTAGGAAAAGGTTATATTTATTTGATTAAAATATTGACCACATGCCAAATAGAGTTTCACAGTTTCACAGTATTGAAATAAATTTCAAGTAGAAGGAAGTACTACAGTTTTACCAGCAGAAAGAAAAAATACCCCTAAAAACTGCTCCCATCTCAGTATATGGTATATCCTCCCAAGTCCTTATACTGGGAACCTAAACATCATTGTCAGTTCTCTCACTACCCATCTCCAGTCTTCAAGTCTAGATGATTCTCCCTTCTGAAGATCTCAGTTCCAACACCATCCCCACTCCTCTGGCCTCACTTGAAGCTCTTACCACCTTTTATTTCTATGATTATTCAAGGAGATCTGAATTGTAATAAAGGCCTCCTCTTCAACCTAGTTTCCATATTGCTGCCAAAATATCTAAAAGGCGAATCTGAGCCTGTCAAATCCCTAGCTCAAAATTCTTTAGTGCGTACCGAAGCAAGATGGTCAGTGCACCTACCAGGCACGCAAAACTTTATCAGGCCTCTAGCTGGCTCAGTTTCTGCTACTGCTTGCTGTATTGCAGCCTAACCAATTCACTTGTATTTCTCAGATGCACAATGTGCTCTTGTGTCTCCATGTCTGTGACTTTGTGCCTGGAATGCTCTTCTGTGTAATTTTGCCCACCAAGATACTACTTGGTTCTGTAAGTCTGATTCAAGGGCTATCTCCTCTGATTTATGCCCTGACCACACAATCTTCCTCTGCATGCTATACATAGCTTTTAGAACAATGATGCTGTACTCTGCTTGTCTGTAGATCCGTCCCTGCAGCTGATGAGACCAACAGATGGCTGAAGCCCTGTGTTTTCATCCTTGTTTAGCCAGCCAGAGCCTGGCACACAGGAGGCATCTGAGGGAACCATGTTGGCTCCAAGTACATATATCTTCAATGTCTCCCCTTCCCTTGCACAGATTGGAGATGAAATGTTCATTTTAAAAGTAACACTGCAACAATATGAACACACTTAACACTTAAGAATGGCTAAGAAGTGCCAGGTGTGATGGCTCACACCTGTAATCCCACCACTTTGGGAGACTGAGGTGGGCAGATCATGAGGTCAGGAGTTTGAGACCAGCCTGGCCAGTATGTTGAAACCCTGCCTCTACTAAAAATACAAAAATTAGCTGGGCATGGTGGCGTGCACCTGTATTCCCAGCTACTCGGGAGGCTGAGGCAGAATAATCGCTTCAACCCAGGAGGCGGAGGTTGCAGTGAGCCAAGATCTTGCCACTGCACTCCAGCCTGGGCGACAGAGCAAGACCCTGTCTCCCAAAAAAAAAAAAAAAGAATGGCTAAGAAAGTAAATTTTGTTATGTGGATTTGGATTTTATCACAATTAAAAACAAAACAAAACAAAATCAATTGCCCATTAATGAATGTTCTAGTTATATAAAATTCTTACCGCTTTAGATGTACTATAAGGAAATGAAGACTGTTAAAATTTGATGCTGGCAATTGTCTTAGAAGGTCTTTGATTTTTAGAAGAATTCGGTTTATTTCTATACACATATTTGGCCATTTTTTGTCTTCAAGACTATCCTTTTTTGTCTCTTGCTCTTCATTTACATGTTGGATCTCTTTTGCAAGGTCTATAAATTCCTTGTACAATCGAAATAAAATAAATGGTTCTGGGAGCTAAAGAAATAAAATTACATTGAGGTGAGTACTCTTTTTTTCTGTTAATAATCAACTATTACTAACAGTTTCAGAACGATTTAGGATGTCCCTTTACATTAAGAAGATTTAAAGTCAATCCACATTTAGTAATGTAAATGTTTGCTACAGATGTGGTCTATAAAGTAAACCTAGAATCATCATCATAAATTGTATCTGTATTAAAAATGACTTAACTGATAATCAGTAAAACTAAACCTAAAGCTGCATGATGGAATTTTACAAGTCTGATATATATCCTATACTAATTACATTCATGACTCCCCCAAAGTTAGTATGATCTTCAACTGTTTTATTGAAATAAAACCCAGGATAATGCATAAAATAAGTCAAATTAATTAAAAAGGCAAGTAAACTGAATTTTCTTGATATGAGAGAAACAGCAAGAAAACATTGTCAACATTTTATTTATGTAATTTTTTAACACACCTTGAATTGTCATAAATAGGTCAAAAGAAAAAGTACCTTCTCAAACTAACAAAGGGCATGCCATTTTGATCTGCCCGGTGTCATACCGAATTTCAATGTTTCCACTTGCTCTGTGATGAAACACAGGGTACCTCTAACTACTACCTGATGTTCTATTTTTATCAGTGGTGAGGTAGGTGCCCCTTTCTCTGGTTTCCTCTGCTGGTCCTAGAGAGGGGCAGCCTTGAAATCAATTTCTACCCACACTATTCTGTGATCTGAAGGAAGTCACTTAACACCTCTTGGAGCTGCAGATTTCCTACACAGTAAATGAGTAGCATTAAGGCTACTCTCTAACATTGTTTTAAGAATGGAACATGCTTTCTCACAAGAAAGTCTCCATCACATAATATTCCTGAGACAGAATGAGAGCTGATAGTATTGGACCCTATTCATTTCCTCTCCTTGCCTGGCTAGAAGAGATAAAGGACGATTCATTACGAGATTTATAGTCATTCAACACTACTTGGCCTCCATTTTTCAGCTAAGAGTCCTGTAAAATGTGATTAAAGATACGCCAGTAGTTTCCTGGGCTAACATGGTAGATTCAACAATTATACCCAATTTCTTTCCCTGCAATCCCACTAAAATACAGTAAGCCCACAGGAGTGCGAGAATAGGAGAGGAGACGAAAGCATGACTTCATAAGCTGAAGAGTTGAAGAGCAAATGAACAAGTACTGACTTAGCAGCTCTGAGAAAGCTGAAATTTCAAACTGTGAACCAACATGACTGACAGAATCCTAAGGAGACTCAGGGACTGTCAGCACTAGGTCTTCTGAAACTGCTGGAGCGTGGGCTATCTGAGATGGCTAAGATCTGTAGATCCCTGTTGCCACTTGACTCTTCTGAGCAGCCTCTTCCCGAGAAGTCTCAAGATTTCTTCTCCAGGCAGTATAAAACAAAGAGTCTCTGGATGGGCAATGTCAAACACAAAGGACAGATGGGCAACTATCTGAAAATGGGGATTTAGTGGCTACACATGCCGTTCTAAACATAGAGATCCTGAGACCTTCTTAGCCTGCTTGGCTCTTACAGGACTGGCACCACACTCTAGGCAAGAAAAGACTCTTCTCTGGGGTATCAGACTCCCCCATGAACAGAAACCTATAGCGATAGAGGCATCAAATGTTTCCCAAACAGTCCGCCTACATCACCCTACAATAAAGCTCAAAGTCTTCAAAGACTTCATGTGTTCAGGAGCTTCGAAAGAGATTCAATTTTCAACTCTTTCATTTAAAGCAGACAACCACGGAGACAGAAATCAAAATGAGTAGGAAAAAAAAAAAAAAAAACGTAAAGGTCTAGGACTGTGCTGTTAACATGGTGGCCACAAGGCACATACGGCTACTGAGCACTGGAAATGTGGCTGGTCTAAACTGAAATGTACTTTAAATGAACAAAACATAGCAGATTTTAAAGACTCAGTAACAAAAAAAGGTAAAATTATTTCATTAATAATTTAAAAATACTGACTAAATGTTCAAATGGTATTTTCAGTTTAAGTAAAATATTAAACTAATTTCACCTGTTTATGTGGCTACTAGAAAATTTAATATTGTAATATGTGGCTCACATTATATTTCTATTGGGCAAGGCTAGAGAATAAGCCAAGAAAAGAATCCTTTAAAAAAAAAAGGATTAAACTATAAAAAAAAAAAAAACCTATAAATATCCTCAGATACTGCAGTCATTAAAAAAGGAAGAAAGTTGCAAAAAGAACAAAAACCACAGTTTTGGAAAATTGAAACATGATACCAGGAATGAAATAGTTCACAGCAAGGAAGAAAGATAAAGCTGAGGAAATCTCTTAGAAAGTGTTGTAAGAAAACAAAAAAAGAAATGAATGATAGAGAAAAGATAAGGGAACTTGAGAACCTGTCCAGGTTGTCAAGTATCCAAATAAGAGTTCCAGATGGAAAGCAAAGAGAAAAGAGAGGGGAAGAAATGAGCAGCAAAATGATAAGTTCCAAAAACTAAAGGACTAACCAGGATTGGCAGTGCTCATGGAGTGCCCTGAATAGTGGATAAAATATACCCACATCGAAACACATACTTATACAATTTTAGGATAAAGGGAAAAAAAGAAGATTCTACAAGCTTTCAGAGACAAAATCATAGGCCACATACAAGGAGTTAGAAATGAGAAGGATTTTAGGTGAAGACAACAAAAAAACACCTTTGAATTTCTGAAGAAAAATAATTTTCAGCCTAGAATATTACAACCTTCCACACTAACACCACCATGATATTTCCATTCAAGAGAGTAGAATATAAAGACATTCGTGGATAAATAAGGTTTTAAATATTTACTCCTATTCTACCTTGCTCAAGTATGGGCATGACCAAAACAGGAGAATAAAACAAAAACAAAAACAAAAACAACAAAAAAAGGGAAGACATGACAGGCATTTCCTCAAAAATGAGGAGAAGGTGGAAGAGATATCCCAGGATGGCAGCTAGTTACCATATTTTAAAAAATCCAGTACAAAATTATAGCTAGATAAGGAGGAGTAAGTTCTGGTGTTTTATACCACTGTAAGATGACTGTAGTTAACAATAATATATTACATACTTTCAAATAACTAAAAGGAGGGTGTTGAATGTTCCTCAAATGGAGAAATGATAAATGTTTGAGATGGCGGCTGGGCTAATTACCCTGAGCTGATCACTATGCATCACGTATACCAAAACATCACTGTGTACTCTATAAATGTGTACAATTATTACATGTCAATTTAAAAAAAATTTTTTAAAAGGATCCAGCTGGGAGCAACAGAACTGCAGAGATTGATATGTTGAGGACTATCATCGCTATTCTCTCTGACATTATCTCTTCATTTTCACCCGAGGACAGAGTATCAGCTAAGCTTGGCTCAGATCTTTTTTTGTACTTGTCTCATGACAATGTGCTGATTAAGTTTTTGCAATCCCTCCATGAGCTGCTGCTTGATGCTACTAAAGCCATTTATTTCGTCCCACCAAGTAGGTCTTTGGACCTACTCCTGCAAACTACAGGTATAACAGTGAGAAAAAAAAAAGAGAGAGCAGCCTACTCCCTGACCATATTCCCGCTAGAATGTGCAGTACCCAGCTTACAGGACAGTCCTTTCAGATGGTCCAAATGTAGTAAATTACGTGTTCCCAGGACACATCCATGATCTTGACCACTACCCTATCACAATGGCTATTTTAAAATATCAACGAAGGCAAAGCCAGCCTACGATCCAGACACTGTTTTATTTACTTCATATAACTGTGTGGATACTGGGATTGCCTTACACAGCTAGATTTATGCTTTCAAGTCAATTTTCCAAAGGTTAACAATACATTGTTTAGGAATAAATAACATGTATTAAAACTATTAAGAAAAGAGAGAGAGTTATGATTATTAAAGACCTCTTTGGTGGAGTTAGGCGGATGTAACTTGGAAGAGGAACGTGGGGGTTTTTTATAAGGTACAGTAATATTCTATTTTCTTAAGGTGGGTGATGGGAGATGAGTTTGTTTTTATTTTTCTTTAAACTGTATATATATTTAATATACTCTTTGACCCATGCACTAATAATCAGCAAGACACCCATACCGTCTATGCCAATGAAAAAACATGTGTAGCAAATGTTATCAGCAAAATACAAATCAGATTTTTGCTGTTTTTAATTTAATAGTGGGTTTCAAGGGTAAAAATTTTACCTGCCGAAGGTATAATTTCAAGACGTCACAGATATCATGTGAACTAAATTCTGAAATGTCTACCAAGTGCATTCCATTTTCCAAAGCTTGACACAGTTTTTCAGTCTTTATTTTGTTTCCACACACACGATAAATTCCCTTCAATAGAAAAGAAAAAAATTTTGCAAAATTCTTTAGTGCAAATGGCTAAATCTACATATATTTGATTTTCAATCTTTTCATTCTATTTCAAATTTTATTAGTATTTTAGAAAAAACTATTCAAGGCCAAATGAGGTAACATTTTCTGTAGAAATCTGAAAAAATTTAGTTATTAAAGATTGTGCATTGGCCAGGTGCCTGGGAGGCGGAGGCGGGAATATCACTTGAGCCTAGAGTTCAAGACCACCAGCCTGGGCAACATAAGGAGACCCCATCTCTACAGACATTTTTTTTTTTAATTAGCCAGGCGTGGTGGCACGTGCCTGTGGTCCCAGTTACTCAGGAGGCTGAAGTGGGAGGGTTGCTTGAGCCTGGGAGGTCAAGGCTGCAGTGAGCAGTGATCATGCCACTGTACTCCAGCCTGGGCAACAGAGTGAGACCCTGTCTCAGAAACAAAACAAAACAAAACAAAAAACCCCTGAACATTATTTTCCTTTAAAGTCTCCTTTTCATTAGGTTACACAGGCATTTATGCTTTTTAAAATTTTAAGAGTTATAATGTACCTGTAGACACAAAGCTCTATTTTCAATCTCTGAGGCACATATTTTGAGTATAAAAGGGATACCATCTGGTTCCTTTTTTGCAACTTGTGTGAATTCTGCTCCAAATAATTGTATTTTTCCTGGAAGTTTCTGATGACCGCAAATAATGACTAAATTTTCCAAACACTTGCGATGACAAACAAGGAGACACTACAAGAAAATGATAGTTTGAAACTGGTTAACCTTAAAACTATTCACAACTGGGCAAACTGCAGGTGGGGGGTAACACAACAAAAGTGAGTTTAAGCGGTATTACTTGTGGTATTTGAAAGATTTAACAACGAAACAAAACATAAAATTGTAGAAGGCATACTGCAGAACAATTAAACATACATTTGCAAAAGATCCTAAAAAGTAAAATTAATAACAAAAAAGTAGAAAACAAAAAGCATAAAAGGGCCAACACAATTCCACAAAGATCTTACCTCTTCACATTCAACACCTTGGAACACTACAATGCCTTCACAATCCCTACATTTCGTGGGGGATCTCAATTTGCGAAACTTGTGTGTGAGAGCTGCCTTTGACATCAATGTTTTCTTAAATGTTCCAAGGGAATTGGGTCCTTGCGAGAGAAATAGTTTATAAAAATTGTAAAATGATAGAAAAATTATACCATGTGATACCATATTTTGAATAATCTTTAAACCCTGTAATCGTTCATATATTATAAAAAGCTTTGAATCTGTAATATCAAAATAGCTGCTTAGCATCCAATTTATAGGTCCAATTTATAGATCTCTTAAAAGGCACATTTATCAAGCATTTTAGCTATGAGTAAAAGTGGTCACCAAGTCATTGCTATGAATAATAACATGGCATAATGTTTTCAGAATCAGCATATTTACACTATTATTAACATGTTCTTTCATAGAGCTGGGAAGGGTGTCATAGGAGGCATTAGAAAAAGTCCCCATAAACAAAGAAAAATAGCTGTGTGAGGTTAGAGTGTGAGCATTATCTGCATTACAGATAAAGCTTTCTTAATTTACTATAAAATTATAGTTAATATCAGCTAGTTACATATTAATACTATACTGGGGGTCACATATTCCATTAATTTAGGAAATGATGCCAAACCAGGTAACTGTAGGCATTAAACGTACAAAATGAATTTATACGCCTCTAATTCAAGTTGTTAAGGTAACTGATTTAACTTCATCCTTCAAAATCCACAACTTCCTTATCCTCAAGAAGTACACTTACTTAGTTTTCTTGCTTGGTTTCTTGCATTGTTTCTTTTGAAGGAGATTTTTAGAATTTTTTATGCACCCCAACCGTTTTAACACTAAGTCATAGTATTAGGTTTATGAAAACACATGATATCTAGCCTGTTATTTTAGCACCATGCCAATACATTTTACATCAGTAGTTTTGCTGCCTATTCTAATATTTGTATTTGTAACATTTAATTAATACATTATCAACTCGTACTTCTACATAATTGTTGGGATATATTTAAGTCATGGTGAATTTTTTTTGTTTAATACACAAGAAAGTATTGATTCTTTAAAATTATACTATTTTTCTAATATCATGCAGTGCTACTGATTCAGCTGGTTTAGTGGGACTTAATTCAGGTAAATACAATACCAGTTTCTGAAGGGGAAGATGGCTCTCTTTCATCTAGATCATCTGCAGAGGACATAGTTCCACTGGATGGTGTTCGTGGAAGTTTTCGATGAAAGTCTCCTAAAAGAAAATTGTGGATACAATTACCTGACCATCCATTGTAGGATCTTTGAAATAGGAAATGAAAACACTTTTGAATTAACAAAAGTCATACTATTTTATTAGCTTCAATGTAAAAATTTGCCTCTATTCTCATTCTCTGGGTAACAGGGAATTCTGATACTCATTCCTGGAAATGAAAAGATATTTAACCAAATCTGACTTTCCTGAACAAATTTAAAACTGAGGCTCATGTAGTCCAATAACACTTTACTGCCAACTTCCGATGGTAAGTATTAGATATGGTAAACTTCACAAGTATAGCTGATATTTTCCATTCATGTCTAATACCTAACATGTGACAGAGTAGCTGGCACAACAGTAAAGTTGTCGTTAAATGTTTGCTGAATTAAGTTATAAATGTATACGATTAAACCAAAAGCTTTCTAAAAGATACAAAAATCTTTGAATACAACAACCCAACAGTAACATCACATTTATGTTACTGGCAAGACGGCAGACTGGGAACCAGGAACAATAGCCCAGTGATACTGGCAGGGAGCTGAGACCACAGTGTACAAGCTATGTCAGCAAAGGACACTGCATATGTATCAAAGCATGTTTGGAAGCAGCTCAACTGGGAATGAGGTTTATTTACTCCCTCTCCACAGGCCTACATCTAAGTGGAAGAATTCACCTTAATGCAAGGCCTTAACAGTTTCAAATTCAGAGTTAGAAAAGCCTTTACAAATGATTTTAAAGAACATCCTCTTCACCAAAGGATTCTTCTCCACAATATGCTTAAAGGTAGCTATCTAGTTTTCACTTTGAATGTGCCCCCAATGACTGATAAATCACAAAGTTGTATTGCTCCATTTTATAACTATTCTAAATGTAAAATGCATTTCTTACATTACTGAACAGAAAACTGCCTCCCTATAAATCCCAGGCTTGGTCATATTTTTCCCAAACGGAGAAAACAAGTACTCTAACTTTAATCCCTTTTCACTTCCAGTATTTGAAGACAGCTGACAGGTCTCCAATTTTCCTTTTTCCCAGGCAAGGCATTCCCAGGTTTTCACCCATTTATCAGGTGATGTGGTTTCTAAAATTTTGTCTTTACCACATGAAGTTTTATGGGATCCTAAATAATATGGGGCTTGCTCTAGATTGGGTCATAATTTCTGGAGCTACCTAGAACCAGTTTGTTGTTACAAAGCTAATTACAAATATTCAGTTCAATATTAGGCTCACATTTCCAGAACGTTCCTTGAACAGTGCTACTTTTAAAGAAGGCAGCAAAGTGGCAGGTGATAATCATCCTACAAACACAGTGCTGCGTGAAAATATTTTTCTAACTTTAAATATAAGAGATTTACCTAAATCAGTAAAACTTCTGCAATATGTAAGAGAAGAAAAAGGCCTTGGAATCTGAGATGGCTTAAATCCTATAATCTATCTATTAAGATCCTAGAAGAAAGAAACGTTGCCAGAAAGAATGGGCCTGGAGCAGTCTTTGGTAGAAGTGTAAAGGAAGAATGTTGGATGTAGAATCTCATGAGTTCAATTGCTACCTTCTTCTACTGCTAGCTGTATAACCTAGGCAAATCGCCCTCTTAGAAGCCACTAATGGAGAATTCAAAATGCTTACTCTGTTTCTCTCTGGGGACCATGAGATAATCTGTATCAAAGTATCTTAAAGCACATTTGTAAAAAATTAACAAGAATAAGTAGTTGCAGGCACAGAAATAGCAAAATGACATTGTTTATTATAGCAATTAAGTACCAAACAATCCAAAAGATGACAGTTATAGCCACAGAATATACAGCAGTGAAAATAAAGATGACTACCTACATTCACATAGATCTTAAAAAAAATACATGAAGTCACGATAGTGTAATTCAATTTGTATAACATTCAGAAGAGAGCAAAACTTCACCAGATAGAAGTACTAGAAACATTTAAAATAGCTAGGGAATATTTTTAAAACATTTCAGGATAATGGTTTATTCTGGTGGGAGATACGGCAATGTTACCACGGAGGTGTGTACAGGGGCTTCTAATATACTGATAACCATCTATTTCTTAGGCTGGGTGGCGAATATATGAGGGGTTTTTAAAAACTATTTTTTAAATTGTATACTTTCCTCTCTATTATGTATGAAAGTTCACTATAAAAGCAAGGTAGTCAAAAAATACCCAAAAAAGGACTGATCTTTCAATGAATTTCATTGCTAGACTTAAATACTGATGTACCTGGACTTATAGATTCTGAATCCAGAGATCTAGATTCGCTGCTCCCTCCAGTACTCTCAGAGTCACTAAACATCCCAAATGTCCACGATCTTATAAAGGAAGGACCTTTAATAAAAAGAACAAAGTCAAAACTTGGCTACAGGTGGATTTCATAAGGTAAAATACTGACATTCTATCAAGTGAGACAATTCAAATTTCTTTAACAATAACCAATTATCAACTTCAAGAAAGGAACCATGATAACAACTGTGAATAAGATCTCACAAATTTACAATCTAAGGCCTGATTTTTAAATTCCAGAGCAAAAATTAATTTAACAATCACATTCGAACAATCTGACCTTTTATAAATTAGCACTCTTTTTAGTGTGGAAAACTACCTGTTATATCTGCACTGTTAGAGCATCTGTCCTCTTCAATTTTATTAGAACTGTCAGGAAGGCGTACAACATCCTCTAAAGAGTTGGCAGGTCCAAATCCAGAAGTTTGGGAACTATTTAAATGTTTATTTACATTTCTGAAACAACAATGACAAAAAACAAAACTCAACACTCCAGGGAATAACTAATAATCAGTCTATTTCATTCTGTGTTTAGAAAAATCTATTAATTTAACAATCACAGATGAATTAAACTAAATATTAAAAACAAATCATACTACATGGTTCAGCTTCTTATAGGAGATGCAAATACTTTTTAATTATTTGTGCTTATTACAGTGGAAACATGGGAAGGAACAGCAGAAGTATAGTTAATAATTCATGGCATGGTTTAACTTTTCTAGCATGACCTCTGTGGAAAACATAGGTTAAATTCTGTGGACATTCAAAACATGTATGGCCATCATATGATGTTCCCAAATGATTTTTAATTCTTAAATAAAAGAAGTCTGTGTCAAAATGGAAAGGCTTACTGTTAGTGAATTATATCTGTTCCTTAAATATAACTACTTCGATAACATAAAATAATATTTAAAGAACTCAGAAAATTTTTAAGTTAATTTTGTCAGTTAGAAAAGACACTTCCTTGTACTAGACAGAAACTTTAACAATTAAGTGTTTTATATTTTGAAGTAATTTTGTCTGTACATTAATTCTCACCCATCAACTTTGTCTTCTTCAGTTGAATTTGTGGCCTTGACAAATTCACTGTACTCTTGGCCTGGGTCATAGAGTTTGGCACTATCACAGAGAGACTGTAAACTGTCTGCAAGGGAAGCAGCCTGCAGATGCTGCATGTTGAAGAGGTTAACTGTTACCTATGGACACAGAGACAAAAGGCAGAGTAACTCATGAGATACAGAATGTTATAAAACATACATTTATTTCAATGACTGCATCAATAAAAATGCCATACAGTGAAGCATACAACACTGAATATCACTCTGAGCATACTATGATGCCTGATTTTGCATAATGTCTAGATTAGGGAGAAAAGTAGTTTGAATCTAATATCTATGAGTAATCATTTCCAGCAAAACTGGCTTTTAGCTGAAAAATTCAAAAGTGACTTCAAAAACCACATGCCCCAACTGGTTCACAATTTTAGGAGATGGATGTGTTTCTGAGGATCCTCATCTCTGTATCCTGATGGTCTGATCACAACTGCCTAAACTCTTCAGAGAAAAACATGGGGAAAACACTTCCAATCAAAGAACTATTATTTAGACTGTTTTCACTTTTTCAATCCTATAAAAACAGAAGTGCTGAACTACAGTACTCCGTTCTTATAATTAGATATTACCTTGAATCTATTCAAAATACATTATTCCATTGAGTTTCACAAATGCCTAAATATATTATCACTATCATCACTTCTACTAACAACAATAACAATAGCAGCAGCTGACAAGTATGTACAATATGCCTGACTCATTCTCAGAGTCTTACATGAATAAACTAATTTGATGTTCACAAAAACCTAGGCTTTGGGTATATTACAGCAAACCGATGAGATACTGACTCTCATGGACCTTTACATTCTCCTGAGGGTGGTATGCGAGGGAAGTAACAAATTACGTAAATAAAATACTTTCTGGTACTGAAAAATGCTATGAATACTATATAAGAATGTCAAATTATGCAGTATGACCAGGTATGTGTTTGTGGAAGGGTATTTCCAACATGGTAAATTAAGGAAGGCCTCTCTGAGGAGGTAACATTTGAATTGCAGGCCGATGTAAGAAAAGCTTCATGGAGATCTATCCAAACAAAAGGAGGAGGTAGTGCAAATGTGAATGGGAAAGAGCTTGTCATGCTCAAGAAACAGATGAAAGGTCAATATGGTTGAAGTATATGGAAAGAGCTCTGGTTGAAGATAAAGCTAAAAAAAGTAGTCATCTAAACTATGGCAAGGTGTCTGAATTTAAGTGCAACAGGAAGCTGGTGGAGCATTTTACACAAAGCTATAACATGATCTGATTTATTCTTTAAAATGACACTCTGGCTTCTTTGTGGGGAAGGTATTTAAGGGAAACAATCTGAATAAATGCTAAATTTCAATTAGCTTAATGTTATTTCAAAGACTGCCACGTTTCTTCTTCATCTCTCTTGACATACCAGATGATAGGATAATTAGTCTTTAAATCCTTTTCAATGTAGACAGGCATTTCCCTAAGGATACTTGACTCTGCATAAATAGTATTTGAAAAGTATAGATAACAGAATAAGTAGCCCTATTTGTGCCCTAACTCCTTCAAGAAACAAAGAAAATTCAAACTGCATAAGGTGCAGTTTAATTCTAGCAACTGGCTATATTAGAGCATTCTCCAGCTAAAGGTAAACTGCTTACTCTCTTGATCCTAAAGGTAACCTGCATGCTAGGTGGCCTTCATTAACTGCATTGAAAAAGTTAATGTGCAAATGAATCACCTTGGGGATCTTGTCCAAATGTAGATTATGATTCTAAGGATCTGTGTTGAAACCCAAGATTCTGCATTCCTCATAGGCTCTCAAAGTAATGGCAATATGACCAAGGACTGCATCTTGAGAAGGCTTTCTAAACTTTAGTTTTCTCATCAGTAAAATGGAGATAAAAACTTGATAGGATTTTTGTGAGAATTAAATGAATTAATGTAGACCAAGAGCTTAATACACTGGCAGGTACGTAGTCAATCTTAGCTATCATTAGCTATTGTTTGAGGTGGAAGAAATTTATCAAAGGTAAAAGATTGGCCTAAATGACTTCTAAGGTAATTTCAAATCCTGGATTTTATAATTCTGTTAAATCCTTTCATGATTCTTTAACTAAATAATATATTAATTAATCAAAATTTGGAAAATAATGAGATACAATTTTAAAAACTCAAAAACATTTTAAGGAAGTTTTCTGGTTCAGATGCAGTAAGCTAACTCCCCCCAGTCTCCCACTGAATTCACCTAAAAATCTGAACAGAATGCACAAATCAAGACTCTGAAAAGTAAATGGAAAAAACTACAATTCGAGGTATGACCAGTCCAGCAATAGGTCTACTCCTGCCCTGTTTTCCAGCCCATGCTCAGCTCCTACCCAATTCTCCAAGTCCCAAAGTACAAACTGAGTGTAGACAAAAGGAGCACCAAGAGAGGTTCTTTCTGGTTCAAGGAACAAAAGCGGGGAGGGGTGACGGGAGATGTAACTAAACAGTAGAAGAAAACTCCCTGGTTTCTTTTGTATATCTGTTTTCTCTTCTGCCTTAGACCCTAAGCAAGTCCAAATCCCTAAGACACAATCCTGTGGGAGCAGCAATGATGACAGTAGCAGCTGAAGAGATGCCAAAACTCTGATGGAAATCCTCCTTTATGACCAGGTGAACTGTGTCTAGAGAGGGGTCTGAAATTTCTGTTACTTTTCTCTCTTTATCCTCCCCACACTTGGCCGGGGAGAACAGCAGAATAGGCAGACCTAAGTTTCCCAGCCAGAAGATTGGGAAGGGAGTCACACAGAAGCTGGAAAATGAACCTAACTGTATCAAATAGTTGCTAAAATTGAAAAAAAATTAATGTTCAATATAGGTTATAAACAGGACCCAGAGTCAATAAAGTAGTAGTGAAAATATCTAGGATATGATTCAAAATTGCTTGTCATACAAAGAACCAGGAAAATCTAAACAACTCTCAAGACGAAAGACAATAAAAAGACACCAAGACTGACATGGCTCAGATTTGGGATGATCAGATGAAAACTCCAGAACAACTATTACAAAGGTTTTAAAAAAGTAGAGCAAACAATCTTGAAACATGGAAAACCAGAAGCCTCAGCAAAGAAATGTAAGATGTAAAGAAACAAAAGGAAAATTTATTGCTGAAAAATAAAGTATCCAGAACAAAAAATTTACTGGACGAACTGTATGGGAGAATGGGAATAACAAAGGAAAAGAGTCTGTGAACTTGAAGACAGATCAACAGAACAGTATAAACAACCAAGAGGAAAAAGCTCTGGGGAAAAAATAAAGGACTTCCAGAACTGCGGAAGATTAACAAAAGCTCTAATGTTTGAGTCACTGGGTGTCAGAGAACGAGGAAAAAGAATACTACCAAAAAAAAAAAAAAAAAAAAAAAAAAAAAAAAAAACAGATTGAAGAAACAATAGTTGAGAACTTCTCAAATTTTTCAAGAGTCAAACTTGTAGATGCAAGAAGTTCAATCAATCCAAAAAAGGAAAAAACAGCAAAAACCAGGTCTAGATATGTCTTAAACAGATAAAAACCAAAGACAAAAAAAAAATAATAATAATAATAATCCCACAAAAACAGCCAAAGAAAAACACATGCCACAATTGGGGAAATGATAATTAAAATGATTACTGGTATCTCATGAGAAACTATGGATGCCATAAGGCAGTGGAACAATATTTTTAAAGCAGTGAAAGAACTGGTTTCTGTATTTAGAATTCTATATCCAGTGAAAATGTCCTTCAGAAATGAAGATGAAATAAAGACATTCTCATATGAAACACAACCAAGTGAATCCATTACCAGCAGACCTGCTATAAAATAAGTGGTAAAGGAAGTTCTTTAGACAAAATGTTACCAGAGGAAAGATGGAACCACTAGAAGGCAAGAAGAATGAATAGAAATAGTAAATAATAGACTACTTTTTCCTTCTTAACCTCTTTATAATATGTATGACTTTTAAAAGCAAAAATTGTGAGAGTCTGGTGAGGTTTTCAATGTATATGGATGTAATTTACATATATCAAATACAACCCAGATTAGGTAAAGGAACTTCTAGGTGGTGATGCTTCTGCATTCCACTTGAAGTGGTAAAAAACTAATTCTAAGTAGACTTAAAAAAAGTGTATGTATAAACACAGATAAGTGTGCAACCATTTTTTTTAAATTGGCTATTTATAGAATAATCTATTTTAGGCTGAACTGTCCTAGCACATGTTTTAAATGGATCTAGCATTTTCATATAACTCTGGAAACCACATTAAATATTCAGCTTCTTCAACAGTGTTTCACAGTTCATTACTACTTTTTCAGGTAACTAGTAATCTTAGAACTTCTATTTCTGTTCCATGAAAGAGATAATTTTTGTTTTTTACCAGAATGCTTATTTTGTATCTTAATGACACAATATCCATTTTCATATATGACAGAGTTCATATATGTACTACTACATCTGTACATTCTTAGTCACGTCAGGCTGCTACAACAAAAGTACCATAGACCGAGTGACTTAAACAACAAAGATTTATTTCTCACAGTTGTGGAGATTGAGAGATCAAGACCAAGGCACTATCAGATTCAGCGTCTGGTGTGGGCCTCAATTCCTGGTGCATAGACTGCTCTTTTCTCTCTGTGTCCTCACATGATAGAAGGGAAAGGGTCATGAGGGCTCCACCTAGTCACCTCCCAAAGGCCCCACCCTCCAAATAGCATCACATTATCACACTGGGGATTAGGATCTCAACATGCTAATTTTGCAGGGGGTGATAAACAGTCCATAGCAACTCAGTTCAAGTAAGTTGCACTGATTGTGGGATTCTAATGAGAATTTACAATGTTAAATGATCTCAAAAACTATTATGTTTTGATACATGCTGCTTAACTGGTTGACTCCATATGACATAAACAATCAAACACAGTTTTTCATTGGTCAACCGATGTAGTTTTACATTTAGCTCCACTGAGAGTAACTGTAGACAAAAGTAAAAAGTAATAATGAAAGTCTACGTGCAACCATTGTGGTTATTAAGGCAATGCAAGTTTCTAAATGATAATTAGAGGGAGATTTTTTCAGGTTATATAAATAGATAAAAATTGAATTTCCTAACTGGAAGCTGGCCAGGAATGGTTTGTAACAGCCATATTCTCTTGAAAGAGACACTGTAGTCATTAGAACAAGAGAAGTGAAGGGAGAGAGTTCTACCAAACAAAATCTCAGTTTTGGTTCATTTGTTAAACTTTTTTCTCATTTTATAAGGACAAAGGCGAAAAAAATCATTCTGGTAATTGGACCCATGGGCCAGGCAACCCAATATTCAATTGACAGTGAATCCAAGACCATTGCAAGCAATATTCAATTTATGACACTGGTGCCGGGGAGGTGTTATGAGCATCCACACTATTTTTCCTTTACAATGTTTTCTTCAGAAAACACTTAGAAGTTAGGAATATAACCTGAGCTACTATAACTTCTTAATAACACAGATGTGTGCAACCAATTTTTTTTAAAAAGGTATATGAAGATACATAATAAAAAACCCAGTAGACAAATTAAAATATATGTCTAGAAAAATATCAATTCATCCAAAAGAAGGCAGCAAAAGGAAAATAGATTAAGGAAAATATCATAAGGCATAAATGAAAAAGAAATAAAATGATAAAATTAAATCTGAACATATATTTACCTTAAATATAAATGGTTTAAACACTCCACTTATAAGATAGTGCCAAAATAGATTTAAAAAAAAAAATCAAGACAGAAGTATATGCTCTCTATATGCTATATAAGAAACTCACTTTAAATATGATAAAATTAAAAGAATGATAAAAGATACGCTACATTCAAAATAATCAAAAGAAAACTGGAATAAAATATCAGTATTAAATAAAGTAGAATAAAAAGTAAGGGAATTTATCACTATAAAAAGACACATTTCTAAGGATAAAAGGATCAATATACCAAGATCATATAATAATTGTTACTGTGTAAGCAATGGAGCTTCAAAATACATAAAACAAAAACTGATAGAACTAAAAATACACCATATGTTGGAGACTTCA
Source organism: Mandrillus leucophaeus (assembly GCF_000951045.1). Classification (NCBI taxonomy): domain Eukaryota; kingdom Metazoa; phylum Chordata; class Mammalia; order Primates; family Cercopithecidae; genus Mandrillus; species Mandrillus leucophaeus. The sequence continues at coordinate 2,954,675 of NW_012104220.1, read as the reverse complement.
AAACTCCTTTCTCAGTAATTGATAAAAGTAGCAAAAGGTAAATCATCAAGAATACAGAAGAAATAAATTACACCTTAAAACAACAGGAACCAATTGATACTTACAAAGCACTCCAGTCAACAACAGAACACACATGCTTTTCAAATGTGCACATGGAAAATTCATCACTGATCTTTTCAAAGAAACAGCTTTTAGTTTCGATTTTTCCGTACTTTTCTTTTTTATTTTATTGATTTAAGAGAAATGTAATAATAACAAGTATTTCTCCTACCATAATAGAATTAAACTAAAAATCAGTATCAGGAAGATATCCAGAAAATCCTCAAATACTTGGAAATTAAACAACAGACTTCTACATTATCCACAGATCAAAGACGAAGTCTCAAGGGAAATTAGAAAATATTTTGAACTGAATATAAATGAAAATACAAATTTCAAAATTTGTGAGATATACATAAGCAATGCTTGGAGAGGAAAATTTAAAGAACTAAATGTATCAGAAAAGCACAGGAAGGTCTCAATAAACAACATAAGCTTCTGCTTTCAGAAACTTTTTTTTAAAAGGCAAAATAAACCCAAAGAAAGTAGAAATAAAGAATAAAATGCAGAATCAGTAAAATTGAGAAAAAGAAAAATTGATGAAACTAAATGCTATTTCTTTTTTAAAAGGATAATAAGACTTTTAAACCTCTTGCCAGACTGACCAAAGAGAGAGAAAGAGAAAAAAGATGCAAATTACCAGTATTGGGAATGAAAGAGAGGTTATTACTACAGCCCACTGAGACATTAAAAGGTAAGAGAATACTACAAGACACATTATGCACATAAATTCAACAACCTAGATAAAAAGGACCAATTCCATGAAAGCCACAAGCTACCAAAAATCACCTAAGAAGAAATAATTAACTTGAATAGGTCTATATCAAAATACACTGAATACGTAGTAAAAAAAAAACTTTCAAAAGAGAAAATCCCAAGCCTAGATACTTTCACCAGAGGAATGTTATCAAACTTTTAAAGAAGAAATAACACAAATTTGACACAATCTTTTCCAGAAAACAAAATAGGAGGGAGCACTTCCCAATTCATTTTATGAAGCCAGAATCACCCTTACACTTTCGAAATCAGACAAAAACAGTTTTTTTAGACATATCAATCTTTCTCTAACAGAGAGAAAAAGAAAAAAATAGTCAACAAAGTAGCAAATTGAATCCAGCAATATATAAAAGAAAACAATTCCTCATGACCAAGAGGGGCTTATTCCAGGGATGCAAAGCGAGGTCCACACTCAAATATTAACATAATCCACCATATTTACAGGCTAAAGACAAAACTACATGTATCACATAATGCAGAAAAACATTTGATAAAATCTAACCTTTATTCATGATAAAACTCTCAGCAAACTAGAAAAAAGAAATTTCTTAACCAGATTAAAGGCATCTTCAAAGAACCTACAGCTATCACCATATATTATGGTGAAAGACAGTGCTTTTCCCCTAAGATGGACAATTAGGCCAGGATGTCTTCTCTCACTACCCCTATTTAACAGTGTACTAGAAGCCTTAGTTAGGGCAATAAGAAAAAGAAATAAAAGGAATACAGATTGGAAAGGAAGATATAAAACTGTCCCTATTTGCAGGTAACATAATTTTCTATGTAGAAAATCCCGAAGAATCTACAAAAAGCTCCTAAAACAAATAAGTGAGTTTAGCAAGGCTGCAAAATACAAGACCAACACACAAAATATCAAGTATATTTCTAACTATTAACAATTAAAACAGCCAGGCACAGTGGCTCACACCTGTCATCCCAGCACTCTGGGGGGCCAAGGTGGGTGGATTCCTTGAGCCCAGGAATTCGACACCAGGTTGGGCAAACATGGCAAAACCCAGTCTCTACAAAAATACAAAGATTAGCTGGGCATGGTGGCATGCACGTGTAGTCTTAGCTACCTGGGAGGCTGAGGATTACTTGAGCCCAGGAGGGTGAGGCTGCAGTAAGCTATGATCACGCCACTGTACTCCAGCCTGAGTGACAGAGTAAAACCTTGTCTCAAAACACAAAAACAAACAAAAAAGCCCCCAAACCAATTAACAATGGAAATTTTAAATAAAGGAAATCTATACATATGCACTTATGTGTACATACAGACCATTCACAATAGCCCCCCCCAAATAAACACATACATACACAGGATTAAATCTAACACAACTTATTAAAAGTATGTTGAAAACTACAAAATGCTGATTTTTTTTTTTTTTTTTAATCAAAGACCTAAGTAGTTGGAGAGGCATAGTATGTTCATGTGTTGGCAACTTTATATTGCTAAGATGCTACATATACAGTCAATGCTCCCCAGTCTGATCTAAAACTTAATACCAAATCCAACCAAAATGTTGGCAAGAGTTTTTGGAGATATGGACAAGCTGATTCTAACATTTTTAAGGCAGGTCAAAGGACCTAAAATACTCAAACAATTCTATAAAAGAATAAAGCTGGAAGACCCACACTATGCACCTGATTTTAAGACTTGCTGTAAAGCAAAAATAATCAAGACACTGGGGCTTTACAAAAAGGACAGCAAGAACTAAACACCGCATGTTCTCAATTACAGGTGGGAATTGAACAATGAGATCACTTGGACACAGGGCGGGGAACATCACACACCAGGGCCTGTCAGGTGATTGGGCGCTGGAGCAGGGATAGCATTAGGAGAAATACCTAATGGAAATGATGAGTTGATGGGTGCAGCAAACCAACATGGCATATGTATACCTATGTATCAAACCTGCGCATTGTGCACATGTACCCCAGAACTTAAAGTATTAAAAAAAAAAAGACAGCAAGTACTTCAGTGCAACAAAACAGAAAATATAGAAGTAGACACCTACAAATATGGCCAACTGATTTTTACCAAGATGCAGAGGCAATTTAATGAAAATGGCATAGTGTTTTCAACAAATGGTATCAAAACAAGTGGACATCTGCATTTACCATGTTTTTTATTTTCTCTATTTTATGCAGTTTGGACATCTTAAAAAGCATGCTGGCCAGTGAGAGACTGACTCTCCCTGGGCTAGCTAATTCCTAGAGATAGCCAAGGGCTCAGGTAGGATCACAGCTTTCATGTGCAAAGCAACAAGTCTCCAGTCTATAAATCCAGCCACCTCCTTTTCTAACTCTTACACACAAAGCCAATTATTTTATCTGTCCTAAATCACCCCGGGGTCAGGTACAACACAACTAGAAACCATCCCTATGATCCAAAGTCCACGGAAATCCACACTAGCCAAACTGTTGAGGAACAGTTTACCTTGCCTTTCCTGAGGAAACCCCAACAAAAACTCTACTCAGCTTCCTTTCATCCCTGCTTATGCTTGCCAAACCCAGTATTTCCCTTGTGGCCCTGCGTGGACTGATGTGTCCCCTTCTCTTGGGAAATTTAAGTCCTAAGTTTTTCTTTCAACAGCACTGACCTCTCTATGTCACTCTGATAAAGTAAAATCCTATGAGTATAATTTTAATATAACATACATATGCTAAAAATGAACAACCTGTACCTTAAATCTTACACAAAAATTAACCCAAAACAGATCATATATCTTTATGTAAAGCTACAGAAGTTTTAGTAGAAATCATAGGATAAACCTTTATGTTCTTGGGTTAGGTGAAGCACTCTTAGATATAACCAAAAGCATGACCCATAAAAGAAAAAACTGATAAGTTGGATTCCAACAAAATTAAAACCTTTTGCTCCCCAAAATACACTGCTAAAATAATAAAAAGAGAAGCTCCAGAATGAGAGAAAATATATGCAAGCTCAACAAGAAAATAAACAACTCAATTTTTAAAACAGCTAAAATATAGATTGTCAATAAGCCTTTGAAAAGATGCTCAATATTGTTAATCATTTTTAGAAACACAAATTAAAACCACAATTAGATAACACACCTATTGGAACAGCTAACATTTAAAAACAATGACTGATACATGTCAAGGACACAGAACAACTAGAACTCTCAGACACTGCCGGTTAGAATGAAAAATATTATAGCCACTCTGGAAAACGGTTTGGCAGTTTCTTAAAAAGGTAACTATACATTTAGCACACCAACCAGTAATCCCACTCCTGGTATTGACTTGAGAGACAAGAAAACTTATGTTCAACAAGAATGTATAAGAAAATATTCTGTAGCTCTACTCATAATCACCCCAAACTGGAAACACCACAAATGTCCAACTAGTGAATGGATAAACACTGTAGTACAGTCACACAATGGAATTCTGCAATAAAAAGAAACAAACTATTGATACATCCATAACATTGATGAATCTTAAAGGCATTATGCTGAGTAAAATAAACCAGTCAAAAGGTTATATACTATATGACTTCATTTATATGACAATCTGGAAAAGACCAAACTAATAAGGCAGAGAACAGATCGGTACTTGCCAGGGGTTATGAGTGGGCAGAGAGTTGGACTACAAAGTAAGTAGCATGAAGGAATCATTTTTAAGTGACAGTATTGTTCTGAATCCTGATTGTGGTGGTACTTACACAAATTTATAACTGTTAAAACTTGCGGACTATACATGGAGAAAAAGGTTTTATATGTAATTAATTTTACAAAAAGCATTTTAAAGAGTAAATAAAAATACTTCAGGGCAGAATGCTTTGTCTCCAAACAAATAATTTGGTTCAATTTTAATATTTAATTTACTCCAATTCTGAAGAATATAACTCAGAGCACTGACAGAAGTTTCAAGGGTCAAAACAATTATGTCAGCAAAGCCAAGAAAACTGGTGGCTTAGAGGCAATTTTAAACACTCAGACTTCAATTTTAACCACACAAATCATTAATCCAGAGAACATGGGGAAAGGCAGATCAAAAGAAATTCAAACTGTGCATCACTATGAAAAACTGAAAATCAATCTGCAAACTCAACACATTTTATTAATCTCAGAATCTAAATCCCATAAGAATTGTAACTTATAAGGCATACCTTCCCCTTCTGCAGATACAGAGACTTCTCTTTCTTTTCCCTCCCTCCCTACCTTCCTCCCTCCCTTCTTTCCTTCCTTCTCTCTCTCTCTCTTTCTTGATCACCCATTCTACAGTGGGTAATCATAATCAACGCTCACTGTAACCTCAAACTTTTGGGCTCAAGTGATCCTCCCACCTCAGCCTCCCAAAGTGCTGGGATTACAGGTGTGAGCCACCATGCCTGGCCTGACGGTCTTTTCTTCTTGCCTTCAAAATACTGAAGAAATTACTTACAGCTTTAAGGGTAAGATCACACTGGAAAACAAGTGTCCGGAGTTGTGTTAAAATTTCTCTTTTGGTATTTTCTAGATCATTTCTTCTTTCTTCAACATTTGTCACACAAACTTTGTAAAGTTCACTTGCTTCTTCTACCTTCACAAATATGACAGAAAGAAAACCACTAGAATTTATATTTTAAACAAATATTTACTATAGTAAAGCTAAGTTGAAATAACTGAAAATTCTGAAATATTCTGTTTTCAAAATAATACTTCTAAACTTAATCTGTTCTGGTCCGTGATTCAAAGGCACTTGATTTTAATGGACAGCCATGTACAATTTATAATTAGTATATTGTTTATCTATAAAATACTTGCTCCTATTTGAAATAGCATTTTATATTTACATTTACTATATTCCATATAATCTTATAGAATTTTGTTCGTAAAATTACACTTCATCAATAATACAAAGCTTCTGCCTATCCCTGCTATCAGGTGCTTGAATTAGTACACATATACACACACACTTGCTTAAAAGGTGAACTTTCTTGTCAAGTAAAATATCTATTAAACTACTGCCTTCAGTAAGATATTCTTTCACAAACTCCAAAATTCAGCTCTCAGCATAGTGGTTCTCAAAATGTGGATCCTCACCAACAGCATCAGCACCACCTGAGAGTCTGTTAAAAAATGTAACCTGCCTTGCCCCCTCTGTTGACTTACTGAATGAGAAACTCTGGGGGATGGGCTTAGCCATCTTTTAACACGCCTTTCCAGGCAGTCCTGGCAGACACAGAACTTTGACACAAAACTCCTGGCAGATTACTGCTAATTCAACTTGCAAATAAAAAAGAAAAAGATCATTACTTTTTGGAGAGCCTCCTCTTCCAATCTTCGCTTTTTTTCTAGTTGCTTGTTGAGATTTTTTGCTAATGCACCACTTGAAGACAGATGCTCCTCTTCTGCACGAAACATGGAAGACTTTGCTTTCTCATATTCATCTTGACGTTGCATGCATAATAATTTTGCCTTTTTGAGAGCATTCTCTGCTTCAAGCTACATCGCAAAGAGTATTAAACACAGAATATGAAAGAAATCCTACAGAACTAAATGTCTTTAGCATATTCAGCTAAATGTCTTTATGCTAAATGTCTTTAGCATATTCAGCAAGATAGTTAAGACAGTATTTTAGAAAAATGAGAGCAAGGAAGGTCAGTATATACTGAAGATTATTTTAAATGTTCACAAATAGGTATATGAAACTCCATTTTAATACTAACCATTTTATTTTGCTCCTGTTTCCAAAGTTCTTTTATTTCTTTCCTTTGTTTTTCCATTTCATTTTTCCTCCCAAGTAGAGGCTGTGAAGGGTATTTAAAATGGAAAAAGAAAAAAGCAATTTTCTAAAGGCATGCCATTGTTTAACGAAAAAGTGTATTACACATATAAATTAATCTTTACCTGTACAAATTTGTTAGCCTGGAGAGCTGCAATTGTTTGTTGTAAAAGATGACTGCTCTCTATATCATTAAGAAGAGCATTAGTAAACAGAGACTGCAGTGGCATGAACTCCTAAAATTTAAAATTGAAAAGTAAATTTTACAATAGAAATGGCACTAGAATTCCAAACACATCACTACTCTTCAAAAAGGGAAACTAAGTTTAGACTTTTGCCCCCAGAAAAATAACTAGTCATAAACATGACTATGAGAAAAATATAGAAGAAAATTAATCAATTATAAAACTGGTTAGCAAAAGTAGTAGCTATCAAGACAATCAGTATTTGTATAAAATTGTAAATTTCTGGCCAGGAATAGTGACTCACGCCGTAATCCCAACACTCTGGGAGGCCAAGGGGACGGACTACTTGAGCTCAGGAGTTTGAGATCAGCCTAGGCAACATGGTGAAACCCCATCTCTATAAAAACATGCAAAAATTAGCCAGGCATGGTGGGCACCTATAGTTCCACATAATCAGGAGGCTGAGGTGGGAGGATCGCTTGAGCCTAGGGGGACAGAGGTAGCAGTGAGCTGAGATCATGCCACTGCACATCAGCCTGGGTTACAGAGTGAGGCCCTGTATTAAGATGAAAAAAAAAGTATATTTCCTAGATTTTTTCATAATGGACATCCATCTAAACTTAAAATAATTTTGTCAATAAAATGATCAGCATTTAAGTGCTTTCCTATATTAACTGAAATATTCTGATTTTGCAAATTATTGGGAGTTCATGAGTAGTTTCTTATTATAGAACCCTAGAAGTTCACAGAACACTTACCTGAATTCCAATGTTAGTTCTAGTTGCCTCTGCCAACTTGACCATATTTCTAGTGGACTCCAATTCTGAAAAGTTCAAAGAAGGTATCAGAAGGTAAAATCAATTTATTTTCCCCCCCCATATTCTAAAATTACTTGTAATTCCACAATTAAGAAGTTATCACAAATACTAGTATCAAGATATAACACAGCAATACTTTCTTCTTCTTCTTCTTTTTTTTTTTTTTTAAGAGACATGATTTCACTATGTTGCCCAGGCTGGTCTCGAACTCCCAGGCTCTAGTGATCTTCCAGCCTCAGCCTCAGGAATATCCGGGATTACAGGCATAAGCCACCATGTACAGTTCTTAACGCAGCATTTCGTAATTGTGAGTGCTCATCAGAATCAATTGGCAAACTTTTTCAGAATATATTTGCCTTCATTTCACCTCTTTGAAGGATAGGACCTAGGCTTGTGTACTGACCCTCTACAAGACTATTCAGGTGATTCTGATTAGCATTCTCTATTATAAGCAACTAATATAGTAGAAAGAGCATAGGCTTTGGATAGATTCTATATTCTTCCAGTTATGCTATATGACTTTAAGCAAATCTGCTATATGACCTTAGGGAATCTCCTGTCTTGTCTCTCTCAGCTGTAAAATAGGAAAAACAATTCGTGTCTTGCTTACTTCTCAGGGTTTTTGCATGAAGTAAATAAGATAATGACTATGAAAACATTTTGACAACTGTAAAACACTGGGGAAATATTAGCTGTTAAAATGTTTCTTCTCTGCTTCCATTGCCTTCTACTCATACATCTATTGTTGCTATTATCTCCTGACCATATTATCTGATTGCATTTCTTTTTACCAACTAGAGTATGACTTATTTGAAGGCGGAGACAGTATTCTACTTGTCTCTGTGTCCCTAGGTCTCGTAGTTGGTCCACAGTAAATATTCAATAATTACATCTAGTGTAAGAAGAGTCTTTTCTGGATAATGGTTTTATTCACTACAATGAAACAGGTACTAATTTGGAATTCTATTACTCATAATCTGTAAAAAATGAGTTAGAAACAATTTAATTATTACACTCTAAATCAGATGCTTTAAAAGGCAACTCACCCAAGTTAAGCTTTTTTTCAACCCATGAAACTATGTTCTTAGTATATTTTGACCAAGTTTTAGCATATGACAAAGCCAACTCTATGGAGTCAGTGTTCTTTAACAGCACATTGTCTAGTTCTAAAGGGGAAAAATTTCCTGAAAACAAAAATATCAAGGTAAGTATATGTTAAATGTGATCACATCATAACTCTAAACAAAGAAGCACTCAGATCCTAAGATGTTAGTCAATAAAAACTGTTTTTTTTAAAAAATACAAGTGACAAATTTACAATTTAAAAGGCCAGAGTTTAAACTTAAAATGGTTTCAAACTGTAATGTATTTTTGTCTTAAAATATATTTCTATTATTCATCAAGTTAAAAGCTTTACATAATTCTTGATCAGTCTATATCTCATATTATCTATCTACTCTAGCAGGCTATTTCCCTTAAGCTTTATATGTAAAACTTCATATATCATTTTGCATTAAAAATGAATACACTAGGTTACTAGGCAAGAGGAGATTAATCCAGGACATTTATAGAAAGTAACTACAAGAAGTTTGTGAAAAGTTATAAATACCTTTTTCACTGGATGAGTCCACCGATTCCACAGAAACATTTTCAAACGACTTATAACATGGAAAAAGATAAATTTAAAATTAGAGAGGAACACAAATCTTTGCTTCAGAAATTTTTTGCCCCCATTTGTTACTCTGACATAATTCCTGCTAAAGAATTTCAAGTATTTAAAACTTAAAGGGCCTGAGAAGTCTGTTCAAGCGCCAGAACACTTCATAAGAATTTCACAGCTTTTTACAACAGCAGTTCCCAAGATCCAAGAATGAACAACCTCACTGTTGTTACTAACAGCATTAGTTAACATTAATGAATCCATTCAAAACTTTAAATTTTGCAGATAATAAAAATATTAGTCAAGAAGTTAGAGAAGCAATGCAAACAGATTGCTATCTAAACAGAAGACACAGATCTGTCTCTTCCAGTCATCTTTTATCATTTTACTATATGATAAGCATGTCTCCGAAAGTCTATTAGATAGTTTAGTACAAAACTTTCTATGATGATGGAAATGTTTTATATCTGTACTGTCCAATAAAGTAGCTAATAGCTCCAGGTAGCTACTTGAACATTTAATAAGTGGCTAGCACGACTAGGAAGTGAATTTTTAATTTTATTTAACTATTATAATTAAATGTAAAGAACTACATGTGGCTGGTGCTACTTTATTGCACTGTGCTGGAAAACATCATTTACCAAAACTTTGAGATCTTAAACAAATTTAATCGATTTAAGTTGGGTAGTATAGGGTATACAAGGATTCAATGCAAAAATGATCAAGGAGACCTGGGTCTGAAATCGAGCTCCATTATTACCTGTATGACATTGGGCTACATATTTTAAATTCACCTAACTTTGTTTGGTCTTCTGTAAAAGAGGGATAAGAACACTACTTTCAAAAGACTGTTTTAAGAATTAAGATGATGTAGGCCTAGTGCAGAGCACGGTACATAGTGACCACTATTAAATATATTGCAACAGGCCAGGTGTGGTGGCTCACACCTGTAATCCTAGCACTTTGGGAGACTGAGGTGGATGGATCACCTGAAGTCAGGAGCTCAAGGCCAGCCTGGCCAACATAGAGAAATCCACCTCTACTAAAATACAAAAATCAGCCAGGTGTGGTAGCGCATGTCTATGGTCCTAGCTACTTGGGAGGCTGTGGCACAAGAATTGCTTGAATCCAGAAGGTGGAGGTTGCAGTGAGCCGAGATCGCACCACTGCACTCCAGCCCAGGTGAAAGAGTTCTCACTCATTCTCAAAAAAAATATATATATATAATATTATATATATGTAATACATAGTTGCTATATATATATATATTCAAATGAGGCAAATATATAGAGACAGCGAGCCTGCAACTATTATTTATTTATTTATTTATTTTTGAGACAGAGTCTCACTCTGTCACCCAGGCTGGAGTGCAGCGCCCACGATCTTGGCTCACTGCAACCTCTGCCTTCCGGGTTCAAGAGATTCTCGTGCCTCAGCCTCCCAAGTAGCTGGGACTACAAGTGCCATGTCACCCTTCCTGGCTAATATTTGGATTTTTAGTAGAGACTGGGTTTCGCCACGTTGGCCAGGCTGGTCTCAAACTCCTGGCCTCAGGTGATCCACCCACTTCACCCTCCCAAAGCACTGAGATTACAGGTATGAGCTACCACGCCCAGACTGCAGCTATTATTTTTAAAGGATATTTTTCAAAACTGTTGGTCAAAGTAATTTTATTATTAGGATTATATATCATCATAGCTTTTTTATTCCAATCTCTAAAACAAATTAAAACCTTCAAAAAAAAGTACAAAAGAAAAAAAAGAAAAAAGTATTTTTTCCTGTTAAGAATTAGTATCATATGTATGCACAATAAAGGTACAGAAACAGGAAATACGATTCCCACCTAAAATTTAAATTGTTCAGTGTCTTGCCATACAGATAAACTGTGTTATCTTCTGAGGTAGTAGCAATAGTTTGAAAAGATAAACTTTAGGAATAATCATGAATAATAGCAAAATATTTAAACATCTTAAAACTTTTCATCATTCGCCTTCATTTGTCAATGGATGGCTTCAGAATCAGTCATAATTTTTGGCAATATTGTAATACATATAACAAATGCCTTAGACAGTCATTTTTATTTTATATAATTTTAGGAAGGACGTGAAGTTTTTATAATAATATAAGTCCTTGGCAAATTTCCATATGTTTGGGATTTTTGTTTTTGTTTCTTTGTGTTTTTTTAGAGACAGAGTCTCACTGGCTAAAGAGCAATGACACAATCACAGTTCACTGCAGCCTTGAACTCCTGGGTTCAAGTGAACCCCCCTACAGCTTCCCTTTCAAGTAGCTGGGACTACAGACTTGTGCCACCACATCTGGCTAATTTTTTGTAGGGACAGGGCCTCAATCATGTTAACCAGGCCGGTCCTGAACTCCTGGCCTCAAGTGATCCTCCCATCATGACCTCTTAAAGTGCTGAGACTATAAGTGTGTGCCACCACACCTGGCTAATTTTTTGTAGGAACAGGGTCTCAATCATGTTAACCAGGATGGTCTTGAACTCCTAGCTTCAAATGATCCTCCCACCTTGGCCTCTTAATGTGCTGGGGCTATAGGCATGAGTCACTATACCTGGTCCCAAATATCTGTTGAAATTCTTTTTGGATTTGATCTTCCTTAACAGAAAATGATCAACACAGGTCCCTGATGCAGTTTTTTTTACGTATTTTGCTTGCATTCAGCAGAAAAGTTTAGTCAATTAAAAATATTACTACCATAAACCTTTAAAGAAATATTATCCATACATTCCTCATATTCTGTTATTTCATAGCAATTTTTCTTTTTTTTTTTTTGGAGACAGAGTCTCACTCTGTCACCTAGGCTGGACTGCAGTGGTGTGATCTCAGCTCACTGCAACCTCTGCCTCCTGGGTTCAAGCAATTCTCCTGCCTCAGCCTCCCGAGTAACTGGGATTACAGGTGCCCTCTACCACGCCTGGCTATTTTTTGTATTATTAGTAAAGACGGGGCTTCACTATGTTGGCCAGGCTGGTCTCAAACTGCTGACCTCAGGTGATCCGCCCACCTCGGCCTCCCAAAGTGCTGGGATTACCGGTATGAGCCACTACCCCCAGCCTAAGATTAGGCAATAGTTGAAATATGAGGTTAAAAACATTAAAGACTTTGCTTTCACACAAACTTAGCTTACCTTAGTTTCTCGAGAAACAGGCAGTCGCAATAATGAATCATTGCCTACATCTCCCATAAGGAAGTTTGTAAGGCTATCCAGGGAGGTTAAAAAAAGAAAGACAAGTCATTACACTTCTTTGTGACACGGTTTACATTCAACATGTTATCTAAAATAATTTTTTAAAAATAAGAACCTTAGAAATAAACCCCTAGGAATCTGTTCACATAAACCACAGTCACTTGCAAATGGATGTTGCTTCTAAATAGCTATAAAAATACCTTCAAATGCCGGGTGCGGTGGCTCACGCCTGTAATCCCAGCACTTTGGGGAGGCCGAAGCGGGTGGATCACAAGGTCAGGAGATCGAGACCACGGTGAAACCCCGTCTCTACTAAAAACACAAAAAATTAGCCGGGCGCGGTGGTGGGTGCCTGTAGTCCCAGCTCCTCAGGAGGCTGAGGCAGGAGAATGGCGTGAACCCGGGAGGCGGAGCTTGCAGTGAGCCGAGATCGCGCCACCGCACTCCAGCCTGGGCGACAGAGCGAGACTCCGTCTTAAAAAAAAAAAAAAAAAATACCTTCAAATATAGTAATAAGGCCATACAGAAGATAGTTTTTCCAAAGTTGTGATATTTAATACCATTTAATACTTCATTTCCCATGTATCTTACTGGATAATGCAACACACTCTCACTAAGACACCTAGGCCCAGCTGCTTTAAATGACAGTCCTCTACTTACATATTTCCAAAGGTAAATGCCAAAGTTTCAATAGAAGAAAACACTTCCTGGAAGACATCGTTTTTGTTTTCTTCATTAACTTCTGTGAAGTTCACAGCTGTAAGGAAAAGTTGGTTACAATAAGGAAAAACATGCTTTAAACTAGATTTATACAGAATCATTTAATCCTTTAAAACTTCATCATTAGTTCAAGAGCATTAGAAGATTCAGAAATTGAAAAGCCTAACATACAAAATGTACATGATGTTCAAATTCTTCATTATGAAATTCATATAAAAGAATCAGCTTGCATAAAAGCAGCATTCCAAACTAACTACTCCATAGATTACATAATTTGACACATCTAAAAACAGTGCTGGAGTCACAGAGTCCATGTTATACCACACCTCTCAATTATTAAGAGTGTTCTGTGCTATTTTCTCTTCCTTACTGCTTTCTGGCATTTTAAAATCAGCCAAACACATTGTAGCTCACTGAAGGCAATATGAGGTACATTTTTTAGAATGAATTACCAATAAAGTCATATATATATATACACATACATATACTTGATACAACATAAAACCTGTAACAAAGCATATCACATTTAAAAAAAAAAAACCCAGTGATTTGGAAAATTAAAATTCCTATTTACTTACTGCCTTATTTCTTACAACAAGCTCTTGGGCTCTGAGGTCCATGTTGACATACAGCTGCCTTTTGTTTACAATAGCAATATCCTAATATTTTGCATTTTGTTAAAGCAAATTATGAAACACAACCGACAAAGATTTCTTATTTTAACTTCTGTATGCACTCTTGTTAAAAGCGCAAACACAGTTTACCAAGACAAAGTCTGAAGGTGGAATTGGCAATTTTTTTAAAGTAACCGGTGCTACTTTGACTGGGTATAAAGAGTAACTGGTTCCCTATATAGCTCCTCCCTAGTATTCTTGCCAATAAAAGGAAGGAAGAGAAATCTTTTGAAGTAGTAGTCATCCTCTGCTTTAAAACAGAGTCGTTTTTAATCTTGGCTGCACATTAGAATTCCCTGGGGAGTTTTGTTAATAAAAACAAAGTCTGGGTCCCACTAATGAAAGATTCAGATTTCACAGGTATGTGGTGAAGAATATATTTTGTCACAAGCTCTCTCATGTAATTCTAATACGCAACGAGAGTTGGAAAGCAAGAATTCCTAGGTAGGAGTGAATTAAACTTCAAGCCTATAAATTCCACGAAATTGCAACTAAAATTTTATAAGCATAATAAGCCTCTGTAAATTGGCAGGCGGGAGGCTAAGATCCATAACCTTCATCAGATTCTTCGAAATATCACTGACAAACAAAAAGAAAAAGTTACCATTGCAAATATGGTTCTTAAATAATGGGCATTTAAAAAATATTCTGACTTCACTCTGACCAAGATAGAGAAACAGATTATACTTCTACCTGAAACAACTAAAACACACTCAGATAAAACATAAGAAATAGGCTAGGTACAGTGGCTCATGCCTATAATCCCAGGGCTTTGGGAGGCCACGGCAGGAGGATCACTTGCAGCCAAGAGTTCAAGACTGACATTAGTTATAATTGTACCACTGCACTCCAGCCTAGCTGACAGACCAAAACTGTTTCTTATTTAAAAAAAAAAAAAGATTTCTATACAAAGGGCATTACCAGGGATAAAAAGAGTCACTTACAATTATGAAAGAGTCGATTCATCAAAAGGACATAACAGCCAGGCGCGGTGGCTCATGCCTGTAATCCCAGCACTTTGGGAGGCAGAGGTGGGCAGACTGTCTGAGCTCAAAAGTTCAAGACCAGCCTGGGCAACATGGCGAAACCCCATCTCTACTAAAAATACAAAAAATTAGCCAGGCAATGGTGGCGCATGCCTGTAATCCCAGCTACTGGGGAGGCTGAGGCATTAGAATCGCTTGAACCCAGGAGGCAGAGGTTGCAGTGAGCTGAAATCACATCACTGTGCTCCAGCCTGGGCAACAGAGCAAGGCTCTGTCTCCAAAAAAAAAAAAAGGACATAATTCCATATATTTATGTACCTAATAATTAAACAGAGTTTGAAAATACTTTAAAAAACACAACGAAAAACACGTAAATTCACAGTTATAACTGGTGATTTCAATAACCCTTCGCAATAACTGACAGAACACGTAGATGGAAAATAAGTAAGCATAAGGATGATTAGAACAACACTATCTACCACCTTGACAAGACATTTATATGACACCCTACCTAACATGTTCTTTTCAAATGCACACTGAAATACCAAGATAGACTATATTACAGGCCATAAAACAAGTCTTGATGAGTTTAAAAGGATTCAAATGAGGCAAAATATTTTTTGTGATAACATGAAATTAAATTAGAAGCAACAGAAGGATCTCCGGAAAATCTCCAAATATTTAGAAACTAAATAACACGCTTTTAAATAACCCAGGTGTCAAAGAAGAAAAAAGGAAATTAAAAAGTATTCTGATCCAGCACTTTCGGAGGCCGAGGCAGGAGGATCACCTGAGGTCAGGAGTTCGAGACCAGCCTGGCCAATATGGCGAAATCCCATCTCTATTAAAAGTACAAAATTAGCTGGGGGTGGTGACACACTCCTGTAATCAATCCCAGCTACTCAGGAGGCTGAGGCAGGAGACTGCAGTGGGCCGAAATCATACCATTGCACACCAGCCTGGGTGACAGGGCAAGATTCCATCTCAAAAAATTAAAAAAAGGGATTTTGCAGAATAAAAATGAAAAAACAACATATCAAAATTCGTGAAAGGGGGGACCAGGAGATACAGGTAGAATGATAACAATTTCACAGGAGTATGATGCATATGTCAGAATTTTCAAATGATACCATTGTTTATTATACAATCATACCTCAATAAAGCTGTTTATAAAAATACATTGTAAAGTAGACTTTAAATAGTACTTTATAACATAATACCACCAACAATGTAAATCCTACTTGTATTCCCTAACTTTAACCTGCTAAAAAAATAGTTTATAACACTATCCAAAATTGTATAATTATTCTTACTTTCTTATATTTTTTTATCACACTAAACATGACGGGGAGATTAAAAAGTAATAATTGTAACAACCGTTGAGTAGTGAAAAGAATAATTATTGAATCAATTCAACATTTGAACCATCTTATCTTCATCCCTACTTGAGTGAAGTTATAGCCACCTAATGAAAATTCCTATTCCTAATGCCTTTGTCTGACTTCAAAACAACCCTATATTTCTAATATCTAACATAATTATCTTTTTTGCTCCTGCTCAGTGTTTCAAAGAAAAGTCTTTGGCTCCTTTCCAATAATAAATATTCCTACTCTTTCCTACATTCCCCAAAACCCTATACCAACTTTACTCCTCCCTCACAGCTTCATTATCTCCTATTCAACTGACGTTTTTTCTTATGCTACTAACATACTCAAATCTTTCCTATGTGAAAAAAATGTTCATTTTACCATATTTCTCCTTAAAGTTACCATTCAATCCATTTACCGTTTCTTCACTACTGAACTGCTATAAATAGGCCATGCCATTGCCTATATTGCCTTTCTTCCCAAGTTAACATTACATTCAAGATTTGGCTTTACACCCACTTTAATGGTTATCAGAGACTGGAAAACTTTTTCTATAAAGGACCAGGTAGTAAATATTTTACATTTTTCAGGCCATACAGTCTGTTGCAACTACTCAATTCTGTTGAAAGGGGCCATAGATGATACATAAATGAATAAGACTAACTGTGTTCCAATAAAGCTTTATTTACAAAAACAGGCAGCTGGCCAGATTTGGCCCACCAGCCTGTTTGCCAGCCCCTGGTAAAGAGGATGGGTTCTGAAGTCAGTCTGCCTAAGTTAAATCCTAACTCTCTCTCTTACAATGTTACATAACTTCACCCCTCTGTAACTCAGTTTCCTAATTTATAAAATGGGGATAATTACATACTTCAAGAACTGTTGTGAAGATTAAATGAACTTAGAATAGAGCCTGTTACATAGAAGATGTTCAAAAATGTTAGCTATTATTATCATATAATAACATAAAACACTGTCAACAATAACCTCCTATCAGTCAAAATTAGAGGTCTTTTTTCTTATAAGTCTTCAAGCTACTAAACCTTTTTGCAAGTTTCAACAACACTACCACTTAATATATATGCAAAACTTGGACAAACTTCTCTCTATGCCTCAGTTTCCATATCTGCAAAATGAGAGGTGATATAAAAGTAATATAAGGCTTTGGAGTTTCAGCCCTGAGTTTAAATCTGGTTTCTACTACTTTATGTGTTAGTCTGGATACATTACCTAACTTCAATTTCCTCATAAGCAAAACAACATATTATTGAAAGGAATGACTGAGAAAACAAGTGTGAAGCACCCAGAGTACAGTGCTTGGATTCAGTAAACACAAGCTCTCTTCCTCTGTTCAATATCCATCTGTAGACAATCTGTACTCCATAGAGCTTTCTCTACTTAGCCTCTATAGTTCTTTCTTTATATACACTATCCCTACAGAATCTCATCCACTTCCATACCTTTGAGGGAACAAATTCCTAAACTACCTGTCTAGTTTTAACCTCCGAGCTCAATTTGCATTTCTAATAGGCTGATATATTTCTTCTCCTACTTTCCATCTGCTATTTTCCATACAATCCTTAGCTTATTAGCTTCACTTTCAAAAATGCCTCTAAAATATTTTTTCCTCCTTTCCATCCCCATTTGCCACTGATTTAATTTAAAAGCCCATGTTTTACCTCTAGTCTGAACTATTTAGCAACCTGACTGGTGTCTCTGTCTCCACTCCATCCCCTCTATTAATAGTTCTTCAAAAGCTCATTAAAATGTTGCTTAAGGTTTAAATAATTGCCTCCCTTGAGTTCCTATTAAATCACAATACAAAGCCCTAAGACACATTTAGTATCTCTTCAAGAAATCACATGAATAGCTTTCATTCATACAACCTATCAGAGCAGCAACTTTCAAATGTTTTTTTACCACAACCTTGGGAAAAAATACATATTGCATCATGACTGAGTATTCTATACACATATAATAATAATAATCAGTTATATAACACCTATAACATTTCTGACACATACTTAAGTTTTATATAATAAGTGTTGCTTCTGATTTTTCTTTTCTATTCTCTTTCATTTCTAAAAAATGCTGGTCACAATCCACTAACTTGATGTCATGAGTCAGAGCCCACAGTTCAAAAACCATCAATTAAAAGATACAATGGAAGAAAAGCATGAAAAGGGGGGGGAAAAAAAGAATAAAATACACAGGGAAAAAAACAAAAAAGCTACAAGACCTACCTAATGAAAACTTTAAGTTGCTTCCGAGGAACACAAAAGACAACTTGAAGAAATAAAGTACATATTACATTCTTGGATAGAAATACTAAGTATGTATATTTTCCTTAATTTAATCTATAAATTTAAAAAAAGTAGGTATTTTTTGGAACCAAACAGCCAAGTCAAAAATCTTCATGGAAAAAATAAAATTCTAAACAAGTTATCCCTACCATATATTAAAATGTCACAAAAACTACAATAAAAACAGAATGGTCTGGGCATACAACTGAACAAATCAATGAAACAGAATAAGGTCCAGAAACAGATATATGTGAGAATGTAGTGTATTTATGATAAAGATGACACCTCAAATTAGTGGCGAAAAGATGAATTACCTGCTAAAACTTACCAGACGCTTAGATACTTTACAATGTTTCTGAAGACTTAACTTCAACAAATGAAACCATGAAACATCAGAAGAAAAAACATTCAAGAATTCTATTATAATCTCAGAGCAGAGAAGTCTTTCCTGATACTTAAAACCCAGAAACCATAAAAAACACTGAAAAATGTTAATGCAAAAATAAAAGAGAAAAATTAAGTAAAAAATATTTTCAACATTAATCAAAGACTAAAGGCTAATTTTACTTACACAGAGTTTCTATAAATCAATAATAAAAGAAGACCTACCAGCAAAAGAAAAACAGATAAAAGGTCAATTAACATAAAAGGATGTAAACATGGTATTGAAACAAATGAAAAGATATTCAATTGCACTCAAAATGAGGGAAATGCAAATCAAACCTAGACTGATACCACTTTTCACTATCACACTGGATAACAGAGCTTTGTAACCAGGTCTGTTGGCAAAGGTACAGGAAATCAGCCTCTTCAACACTGCTATCAGAAGGGCAGAACCTATACTGAGGGTATCTGGTAATATCAAAAAATATAAACACACATGCTTGCTGATTCAGCAATTATTCATCTAGGAATTTGCATGACTATTGAAGCATTGTTTGTAATAGAAAAAAAAACTGGAAATGATCCAAACATCCATCAGTAGTTAACTGGTTAAATAAATTATAGTACATCAATATAAGGGATTACCATACAGCTTTGAAAAAACAAATAGTAACAAAAGAATGAGGAAACCCTTTCCGTGCAGGTAACCAGGACAATGAACAAGGAGCAGAACGCTACCATCTGTGTAAAAAGGAGGTTAAAAAAGAGAACACATCCGTGTATGTGCTTGTATATGTATATCTCTGAAAAAACACACAAGAGACCAATAAAAGTTGTCGCTTATCTAGGTAAAGGAATGAGTGACTAACGGTCAAAGGCAACAAAAAAACATCATTCAATACCCTTTTATACCATTTGCATTCCGCGTGAACTGCCTATTAATAAAATCAAGTTTTCAAAACAGAAGTATAAGGCTTCTACAATCTTGAAGGCATAATTAAGACTTATTTTTCTTTTTTGTTTACCAATTTTTAAATATAGGGTAAAATGCAGAACATAAAAAACCTAAATTAAGGGTTACTTTCATTTATATTAGAAATAAGATTGACCAAAATAACTGAAAATAATGAAAACAAATAGTACATAATAAATTACTGAGTTCTGAAGATACCTTTATCTCCTTTAAAAACAGGCTGTATCTCTCTTACCATATTGCAAATATTTTGTCAGACTTAATTTCCTGCTTGGAAACACGAGGACACACAGGAAACGCAAATCACTACTAGAATGAATGGGAAAAAAACTAAAGATTTTTCTTTTAAAAGTTATTAGAAGGTAAACTCCACATTTAAAATAAAAAATATGGGTAAAGATTCCTTTTTCTCACTTATACAGAGGAAGCAGACACACTTCATGCATTCAAACCTGTGGTAATACAAATACGATTCCACATCCCTGATTCTGAAGTTATTCTGTATTTTTTTCTATTGTTTGGTAGATTTGAAAAAATGCATTTCATACTTAAGGTCTTAAAGTTAATCATATACCTAAGTCACTGCTGTTTTTTAAACATACACAGAGTTAAAATTAAATGATGGGGCCAGGCGAGGTGGCTCATGCCTATAATCCCAGCACTTTCGATGGCCAGGGCAGGCGGATCACCTGAGGTCAAGAGTTCGAGACTTGCCTGGCCAACATGGTAAAACCTCATCTCTACTAAAAATACAAAAATTAGCCGGGTGTGATGGCACATATCTGTAATCCCAGCTACTCGGGAGGCGGAGGCAGGAGAATTGCTTGAACCCAGGAGGCGGAGGCTGCAGTGAGCTGAGATCATGACACTGCACTCCAGCCTGTGTAACAGAGTGAGACACTGTCTCAAAAAAAACACTCAATGATGAACCCCGTGTGGGGGCTCATGCCTGTAATCCCAGAATTTTAGAGGCCAAGGTGGGAGGATTGCTTGAGGCCAGGAGTTCAGGATCAGCCTGGGCAACATAGCAAGACCCTGTCCCTGTGAAAAATTTTAGAAGTTTAAAAATCAGCTAGGAGAGTGACAGCTCACATCTGTAGTCCCAGCTAACTGAGATGCTGAGGTGAGAGGATTGCTTGCGTTCAGGAGTTTAAGGTTACAGTGAGCTATGAACATGCTACTGCACTACAGCCTGGGCAACAGAGTGAGATGCCATCTCTTAAACAAACAAAAAGACTGAAACCTTAACTAATATAAAGGATCCCCATATTCCAGACAGCTTTCTGTACCAAAAACTTTTCCTTTCTGAAATAGCTACTACTGTACATTTATAGGTTTTAAAGCACTTAGACTGGCTGGCACTGAACAGATACTCAAAATGGTTTCTACGTACTCTCTGCCTTTCCAGGTTTTGAAAACTAAATTGCCATTAAATGAAATAATTAAGTTGATTTGACCTCAATTATTCAAGTCGCTGAATATTTTTCAATTGGAGTATCAACGATATTTTTAAATGGCCTCAAAATAAGAGTTGGGGCACGGAAAGAAGTTTTATTATAAACCATACAAATTTAACACAAAGAAAACACAATTATTTAAAGTGTTCTAGTCTCATGGAGTCCTACTGAAACAGAGGAAGTTTCCCAACAACAAAATAATCTTCCCCTTTTAAATGTCATCCAGCACAGAAGTAAAAGAGTAACAATAATCCCAAGTGTAAAGATAGTAATAGTGGAAAATAATATTCAGAAAATTACTTTTCCTCAAAGACAAAAAGACCTTCAAGGTATCTGAGACACCACTCTCTTCAAGTTTGTTTCTGGAATGTGGACACCAACTATACACAGGCGCACTCCTTCCCCAGGACATCCTGACCGCACACAATAGCTACTGACAACAATTGAACTAGGTTGCTATTTCCAAGCATGGAAATTTTACTATCTATAGACGCAAATTTCCCTATCTAAGTAAAGTTAAATGGTACTTGTAAACAATCTATTTAGAAACAAATTTGGTTACTACGCACATTTTTGAAAGTCAGGACAGAAGAAGCTATTCATGTTTCCCATTTAAAATCATCTACATTTTTTTCAGTGTTTGAAATACAGAAAAAAGGAAACCACACAAACATGATAAATCTGTGTCAAAAAGTGCTGGGTGGAGTGGTTTCCTTAAGTATGTGAACTATATTTTGTAGACAAGGTTTTTTTTTTTTTTCCTGCTTCATCCGTTGACGCATGCCCTTTAGCCTCTCCGAATATGATCCTGTTCACCAATCTCATCGTGTTCTTCTCACCCAGAGTTCTTGTATCGCAGCCCCATTCCCACTCAGCCCAGTCCAGTTAATGCCTACTTGACCTTTGACTCAGGACAGGCAATCCCTTTCCCCAAAAGGAGAGTTTCCTTTCCTCATTCAGCCTAGAGTGAGTTCCTCACTCTGTGCTCCCATGGTGCCTAGGCATACCTCTGTCACAGAATTGGTCACAGGATTGCTGTTACCTTGTCTGTCTCTGACTGCTACATCACTGCTACCTAAAGGTCACTTTTTGTAGTTTTATTACTTTGAATCCATTTACCTTATTGGTGGCATTTAACACTGATAATAACTTCTTAAAACCCTGCACTTTTAAAATTCCATGTCACCTCCTTGTAGGTCCAACTCCCTACCTGTTAGGTGTTTCTCCAATTCCTCTATATCTTCTCTCTCTCCCTGGGATCTCACATCAGTCCTCTACTTACTCTGCATACTCATTTGATGTCATCCTTTTCCACTACCTATACATCAACAATTCCCAAGTCCACATCTTCAACACCGAACTTCTCCATAACCACTAACATTCAACCTGTGTCGTTCTGTCAAACTGACATTCATTCCCTCTTATATAACAAATCGCATTTGACCACTACCACACCCAGTTTAAGCCCTCAGCTTCAACCCTCATCTAGCCCATTATTCCTAACAATCTCCTAATTAATTTCCCTGCCTCCTGTCTCATTTCTTCTCAAATACTCACTTCGTTCTCAATCTTTCTTTTATATACCGCAACCCAGAATAATTTTCACAATTTTGAGTGGCAAGTCATTTCATCAGAGGATAATGGTCCAACTCTTCATGCTAAGTTTTAGCATCTATATGCTATAGATACACACATACCCATACATATATATGATAAACTTATTTTATAATTTTAATTTCATTTTCACATTTTAAAATAAGGTTCCAATTAAGCCTTCTTTTTCTGCATTTGATTCCCTCTTTTAAGTAGTCACTAGAGATTACCACACTCCAACACCAATTGTCCTCACATAACAAAGACTTCTTGTACACTAATCACCTCGAAAGAGCATGCACTCATTCATAAAAAACTCAAATTTTAAACATCAATTGTTCGGTTTAAGTTAGTCTTTTTAAAGTATTTGCTGCTAAATAAAGTTAGTTTTTAAAAAGAAGAAAGCTTTAGGTGTGACTTAGTGGGAATATTTCAATATCAAAGTATATATAACTCCTTATTGACATACATCATACAAATGCAAAGAGAGGAATTGGCTATATATTCATTATAAACTAAAATATATCACTTGGCTCCTTTTTGCCCACAGCAACCCACTTTGACTATATCTTCCTTACCTTTCACTTTTGCAGTGAGCATTTCTGCAGCATTTTGAAGATCAACAGAATTGAGGTTCTGATGTTTATTCATTATAGACTTTAAAACACGGAGCAGTTCCTCTAGACGTATATGAATAACTTCTTTAAAACAGTCTTTAAAAAGAAAAAAAAAAATTTATTTCCAGAGCAAAGTTCCACAAATCTAAACTACAAAACATCACCTGAAGCACATTTCAAGTAGAAGCCTTGGTTACACAATTTTTGCCTACTATACGTTCATTTCTATCTTCACTGTTGCAATCACATACAATTTAAAAAGCCTTCAGAAAATCCTTAGTCATTTTAATTCATTAAGGATTTCAAAGGCTCTCACAGTTATGGTCAATTTAAGTACTACATTTTTCAGTTTTCTCAGTTTTAATATGTGCTCCAGACTTCCCTTGAGACAACTTTATAAGGTAAGTTTTCCTTGTCTTATACTTTTACTATCATATATTTATTTAACATATCCAGTAACTCAGG
This sequence comes from Mandrillus leucophaeus, assembly GCF_000951045.1. Lineage (NCBI taxonomy): Eukaryota > Metazoa > Chordata > Mammalia > Primates > Cercopithecidae > Mandrillus > Mandrillus leucophaeus. The sequence goes on along the minus strand of NW_012104220.1, from coordinate 2,930,660 downwards.
CATATAAAGATCATCATCTAACCTACACATTTTTAAAATTATGATATAATTTACCTATGATAAAATGTACAGACCTTTAATGAGTTTTTGTGCTTTTTAGAAAAACTGAATTAGTTGCCAATGATGAAAAATTGAGGGATCATTACACAAATTCTAGATTTTGCCTACTCCTGAAAAATCAAAATCTTTTACACTCAGGGCCACATTCCTCCTCGGCCACAGTAGCTGGAACAGAGCAGTGCTGCTCTCTTAGATAGATGAGTTTCTTCTCAGTGCCCATTCATTTTCTCCCAGCCTACTCCACTCATTTACATCATTCTAGGTCAGAGAGATGCAGTTTTATTACCCCTTAAATAAGATGACTATATAATTTATCATTCAAACCAAAATACTTTTGCTGGTGGAAAGGGGGATGCTACTCACAGTCATGCTAGCACAACAATCACATTCTACGATCTTCATCCCAAGTAAATCAGAAAGTATAATCACCCTACCTTTAACCCCTGAAGTAATCCTCAAAAGTCTGACAAGACAACTACTTTAAGTACGGTACTCTTATATAATTTTCCTTTCTGTAAACTTACACAGCATTGGTTTTTAATAAGAGTTAATATCTATTAAGCACTTACTATGTGCTAGGCACTATTAAAAACAAAAGGATATTATTTCATTCAATGTAATACTGAATACTGTGATGGGTCATACTCATTATGACCCATGTATGTATATACACATATTTCTGTATCAAGTCATCTATATTATTTATATAAGTATATATTTTTATACATATTTATATCTTTTATACACATTTCTGTATGACTACATATAGAAATATTTGTGTGTATATATTTAAACATATATACACATATGTACATATATACATACAAATGTATGTGCACATATGTATGCATGTATAAATATATTCATGAAAATGTACACATAAAATATGTATGTCTATATAAATATCTATATGTAAAAATATATATATATATATTTCTTTGTTAGTTGAGAGGGCCTAAAAGAAATGACAGTAGCAACAAGCACACCTACCACCCAGATCTTGGTTTCTAATACTATTCTCCAATGAAAGCAACCAGGTCTCCTTAGAGAAACAGCTGATTCTAGGACCGGGGTAGAAATGTTCAAGATAAGTAACAAGCATCTTGTAATGCCAGAAAGGAAGGAAGAACTTTAAAAAAAAAAAAACTAAAACGAACAACAAAAAACACCCTACAGTGAGGAGGGCATGTCAAAGGTACACAGGAACCAATTGAAAGTTTCCAATAGCCAAAGCTGGAACTATGTGAGCAACAAATAAAGTAATATTGGATTATAACCTAAAGTATATAACAAATGTTCATGAGTCCATACTGACATAAATGATTGAATACATTAGTAAACAGGGGAAAAGAAACAAATCTCTAGTGTAAAAGAACTGTAAAAAATGTGTGCAAATACTTTGCTCTCAAGAAGGTGAAACATAACTCTCTTACATATGACCTATGTGGACTAACTTCTTCCAAAGAGTGTAGTATGGAAAAGAGGACAAAAAGAGTAACTTGACAGTGGAGAAACTTGACAAACACTACTGAAGACAGGTGACCAAGGTCAACATCAACAGTGACAAATCATGTTCAAGGTAAATATCCTTGATATAAAGTGATGAAAACAACACTTTACATCTGTAATCTTCCTCCCAATATCCCATAACCCCGGTCTAATGAGGAGAAAAATGTCAGGCAAATTCTAATCAAGGGCCATCCTACAGAACACCTAATCAGTATTCTGTAAAATAAAAATGAGGAAAGTTTGAGAAGCTTACAGCCAAGGAAGACCTAAGGAGAAACAATTAAATGTAATATGATAGGATCCTGGAAGATAATAAAGAGTATTAGAGGAAATCTATGGAAATCTGAATATAGACACTAGTTAATAATAATGCATCATTATTACTGGTTATCAAACACTGGCTCTATAACTCTAAGAGATGTAAGATGTTAATACAGTGTATGGACTATATGGGAACTTTGTATTATTATCTCAATTTTTCTGTAATCTAAAACTGTTCTAAAAAATAAAATCTATTTTTAAAATGAAATACAAGTAGGTAAAATATTTTAGGAATTTTATGTGTTGTTGAAATTTTCCCCATAAACATAATTTTAAAGCTTGATATACAATTTTTGTAATTCTTAGGGAAAATGTGAATATGCAGTTTAAATAACTGTCTTAATTTAATAAGTATCACTATTATCTCTTTTTTATAACTGGTAATGTTAGTTTGGTAGGTTTACTTAGTTGAGGCAATACAGTATAGTGGTTGAAAAGCATAGTCTCTGAAACCAGACTGCCTGACTGAATTCTAACTCCATGGCTGAGAAACCTTGGGTGAGTTACTTAGCCCCTCTGTGCCTCAGTTTCCTCACCTATAAAAAGAAGGTAAGGTAGCTAGTTCACAGGGTTATTGGGTTAAATGAATTAAAACACACAAAGCACTTAGAACAGTGGCTGGAACACAGTAGGCCCTTCATAAATGTTTGCAACTATTTTTAGTTGGTGGAAAAGTAAGTAATCGCGGATTTGGTCACTAAAAAAAATTATATATATGTATACATAGCCAAAACCTCAATTACTTTTGCACCAACGTAATATTTTATGCAGCAGTAGAAATAGGTTAATGATATAGGTTAGCTCTGAAATGAAATCTAGTAGATATGAAATAAAGGAAACTTCTGGGAAAATAATATAATTTGAATAGGTGTAAAAAAATCATAAAACTTTCCTTTTTTTTTTTTTGTCTTTTATTTTGTTTTTTTAGTTGAAGTCTCGCTCTGTTGCCTGGGCTAGAGTGCCACGACGCAATCTTGGCTCAATGCAACCTCCGCCTCCCAGGTTCAAGCAATTATTCTGCCTCACCCTCCCAAGTAGCTGGGATTACTGGTGCCTGCCACCACACCCGCCTGATTTTTTTTGTATTTAGTAGAGACAAAGTTTCACTATGTTGGTCAGGCTGGTCTCGAACTCCTGACCTCAGGTGATCCACCGGCCTTGGCCTCCCAAAGTGCTGGGATTACAGGCATGAGCCACTGCGCCCAGCCTATGGAACCTTCCTGATACGCTATTTTTTCCCCAGTTTTGTACAGCCAAATCTCTTATTTGGCACATATATAACTAACTAAAGCTGGTGTATGCTAGTACTTCTGCTGACTTAACCAAAACCAAGGTGGAGAGATTCTCATCACAGAGAGTTACACTGCCCTCTTTTTGAAACCTAATAAATGTTAGTCTTAGAAAAAGTTATTTCTATCCTGTGTTCTAATGTTTTACAATAAAATTTTCAGGTATTAATACACTTAGGAAACATTAAATCTCAGGCCAAAAGAGCTTGATTTTCAGAGTGCCAACAACAACCATCAATATTCAAAATTAGTGTTGGGCAAAAACTACAAAATACTAATGGCTTAAATGCCTACATAAACCAAAGTAATACTGTGGTCTTCTCAGAATCAAGGAAATTAAACATGTAGAAATCCATATATTTCTAAAATTATTAAATGCTTTTCAACTTTCTCAGTTTTAATTTCTAATAGATACAACCCACATAAAAACTCTTTAGGATCTTCAGTAATTTTTTTTTAACAGCGTAAAAAGGTCCTGGGAGTCCCTGCTATAGTTTTTCTTAAAAATCACTGTATCCAATCTGTCCCTGGATTTCAAGAAAAGTAAAAGAAAAAAAAATCACTGCAACTGCAAAACACTCTACTAATTGGTGGCTGCACAAATGATCTACAAACTTACAATTCCTTTTTTTCCTACAGGGTAGCCCTAATAAACAGATCTTGAAGTTGTCCCCAACTAACATACTAAAAAATGGCGTCAGAATTATTTTAGTAAGAAGTTTCAGAAGCTCCTTCAGTTGTACTATAAAGAATTCCAATTCCTGAAATTAAATACCCTTCTGAAGCCCATAAATAAACAGAAATGAACATGATGACTAAATAAAGAAAATGCTAATCACAAAGGTTCATAAACTTTCCTATATATTTGGGCAGAAGGGTAAACTACGAGGTCATGAGCATGTCCTAATAATATTTCAGTTGGAACTTCATAAATCAGCAAGCCCTCAACTAGTTGTGCCATAAATGGTTTAAAGAAAATTCCATTTTTACCAAAACTGAAGAAAGTGGCTGCTTGATGCAGTAAAAAACAATAGATTTAGATAGAGAAACCTGGGTTCCAACCCTTGATCAGCTTCTTCCTTGAAAAGAACACATACAAAACTCTTAGCCTCTCTGATCTCAGATTCATCCTCAGTAAAAACACAATTGATAATACCTGTTTTACCTACAAGGTTGTTGTGAATATCAAATAAATAGAAATAAAGCTACTTTATAGTCTTAATATACATAAATGGCAATTACTACTAGTAATTCTGTAAGCCATTCAAATTACCTTTGAAAATTGGTTTGCCTCACATACAATCATGTTCAATAACAAATACATTTATAGCTAGATCCCACAGTATTTTGACTAAGGAAGAAAAGACATTACATTTAAGTTTCAATTTCATTTTCTGCGTAAAATCTAAATTGGTGAATTATCTGAAAAAGAAAGTCATTCAGGATATGTTTTATTAAAAATTTCTACACCTCTCAAGTTATAGTACCTAATTGAGTCATATAACTAAATACAAGATAATTTTCAAATGCCATAGTGTTCACATTGTAAATGTAGTGAAATTTAATTTATACTACAAAGTTATTATAGATGTCAATATAATAAAATTCAACTAAAGTCTTAATACTAGTTGTCCAGAATAGTAAAACTTCTGTATCCCAATGTTTGCTTATCTACTCACTCTGTAATACAGTAATCTGAATTTTAATTTACTATTTCACCCATCTGAGTCATTTATTTTCTGCTTCATTCCACTTATCAAGTGAAGACAGATTAGCCAGCTCCACTTTTTGTTCTCATGCATTAACAAAATACCACAGTGTTTGTATTGCCAATACTGCATGGAAATGCTTAAGTAAATAAATGAAAAAAACATGATGTTTTCTTTCATTAAAAAAAAAAACCTGACAATAATTTGAAAATCAATCTTGTTAATTCAGCTTAACCTCTTTAGGGAAAGCAATGAAAATAAGGAGAAAAAATGTTTCAGAACTTATCACTAGGAAACTCCTTTTGCTGTGATGACTTTTGAAGTTACAGGATGAAAGTGAAGCCCGAGAAACAGCAACTTACTTTATTCAGCTACCGGGGATTATGAAAATAGTAACAACTGACATTTGAAAATGCTTATTCTAAGAGTTTTACACACATAAACTCATTTAATCGTCACAAAACCCCCATTATCTCCTTTTAATAGACACGGAAACAAGCATAAAGGAAGAAGATAAATAACTTGCCCAGGGCTACAAACGACTAGCAAATGGCAGAATGAGGATTCCACCTCAGGTATCCTGGGTCTAGAATTTGAGCTCCTAATCACTATGATATATTGGCACATGGTTGAAGAAGCTAAGCTTAATGACAAGTACTCTGCGATCTGCAATTTACCAGGCTTTAACTTCCAGTGAATATGCTAGTTACTACTATAAACATTGTTAAATGATATAAACCATTCTAGGCAAATGCAGAAGAGGAATCTAATGCACTGAGAACTGGCACAGGTGTAAATGAGCTATTTGTACTTCATACTTCGTTTCTCAAAGATTCATTTCATACCTTCTAGTCACTAAACAATGATCTATTAACATTCACATTAACTTCTAAGTGATATCCATTAGAAATCACTTCTAAAAAGATTTATTTCTAGGGTAATATAGAGCAGTACACATCTGAGGCTGGCAGCTTCATGTGTCTAATATTTCACAAAATTTCTGGCACACTGTAAAGTTACATAAGAGTCATTAGTGGTAAAAGTAACAATGCAATTTGTCTGAAAAAAAAATTTACACATCCTCCTGTATATTCTCCCTGGGAAAAGAACTGAGTTAACCCACAAGACAGGATTTCAATGAAGACTTTGTAAATTTATGCAGAACCTCTCATAATAGAATATATTATTTAATGGTATTAAACTTCTCATTTAATAAAAAATTCAATAAAAACTTTTTATTCAACCTAACTGTTCAATAAAATTTGTTTTAGAAAGTTAACATACTACTTCTGACTATAGTCCTGTAAAAACAATTCATCAGAAGCTATCACTTATGAGGTCAGTGTTATTATTTTTTTAATAATATAAAGGTGATACACTCTTAAATTAGAAAGCATCTTTTAAAAATAAGAGAACTTGGCCAGGCATGGTGGCTCACGAGAAATCCTAGCACTTTGGGAGGCCGAGGGGGGCAGATCACGAGATCAGGAGATTAAGACCATCCTGGCTAACAAGGTGAAACCTCGTCTCTACTAAAAATACAAAAACTTAGCTGGGCGTGGTGGCGGGCGCCTGTAGTCCCAGCTACTCGGGAGGCTGAGGCAGGAGAACGGTGTGAACCCAGGAGGCAGAGCTTGCAGTGAGCAGAGATCATGCCACTGCACTCCAGCCTGGGCGACAGAGCGAGACTCTGTCTCAAAAAAAATAAATAAAATAAATAAATAAATAAATAAGAGAACTTGACTAGTTCATCTGAAATTGGTCTTACATTTTTATCTTCCTTTCCAGCCTATTTAAAAACCAAGCCAAAAAAAAGAAAAAAGAAACAAAAGGCACGATAGTCACAAACCAAAAAATCCATTTTAAAATAGTACTATATAATAAAAAAGCTGTAAGAAATTATTAGACTATTTATTTTCCCTCAAATATATTTTTAAATGGCAGTTAATATTTCCAAGCACTGAGTAGCAGAACAATTAGATATTTTATACTATTCTTTCTAGCCCAATTAAAAAGCCTTTACATTTTCCATATTCTCAGATTTTGAGCTTCCTTGAATGCTATTCCACACGAAAATGGGGAGGTATGTTACAATGACAGACTTTAAAATTATTATATAAACTTGAAAAGCACTTATATGAGTCTGTTATTTAGAATTTAGAACACATTATTCCACGGGGAGGAAACCATAAACCTGAATTGGTACTTATACTGCACATATATTAATCTACAGTGTTATAATTAAACACAACATGCATATGCATAACTGAGTGCCTTCAGCATTTTCATATAAGATAGAACATTTACTCCGCAATTATTCCTAATGTATCTTAATGACACTGGACAGAGATCTAAAACTTCAAATTCCACATCTGCTAGTTGTATAAGGCTACAAGGTAACCTCCTCCTGGTGGTTAAGTAGTGGAAAGAGAATTACCAAACTCTGTCACTTAACTTACCCCAGCAAGAATAGAATATTTTCAGTCCTCTAATCTTCCACATTAAGCTATTTATATTTGTAAATTTGAAAATTAGAGATAAACCATACACATATCTTAACCCTGTTGGGAGTACAGAGCTCTTTGGCAGACATTTACATTTTTTCTAATCAGTTCCTCAATGACGATTACAATATGAGCTTCATATTCTCAGGAAATTTTCATTAATTTGTTTTCATATAATTTGAAAACAAATACTGAGCTGTCTTCTTAGGTCTAAACTGCCAACATTCAGAACAATGCATAATAATCTCCAACTCTAATCAAATTTTGAATTGCAGATTCGTAAAACTGATAACATCTGGCACAAGTGCCTCATTCTTAACAAAAAATTAAATGAATTAAGCCATATTCCAAAGCTAGTCAGTAGAACTAAGCCTAGAACCTAGATTCTGATTCTCTTTTCAGAGCTTTTGCTGCCATCCTTTACTACCAATTTAACCAAATCGTATAACCTGGCCATTATTTATCAGCAATAAGACATTGATGAAATGACATAAGTTATACATACATCTCATCTGTGAAACAGAGCTAAAGGTACCTGCCTTTGAGGGGACTGGGTGATTAAACTTGTCTGTATGACAAAGTACTCTGTAAAATGAAAAGCACCATATACAGTTATACATCATTTCTAACTACTTGGAGAAGGTAAAATGTAGCCATAAACCAATCATGAAGCTGTTTATCTAAGACTAGCCTCAACCTATGATTAAACATCTGTGGTAAAAGTTAAGTGACTGCACATTACTGCTGCAGTTAGTAATAAAGGTATTAACAGATAAAAGTTATTACAGAGAAAATGGTATTCTGATTAAACCAAAAGATGATTTAATTGTATATCTACATTCTTTATTCTTAAGAGCTGCCTTTTTGGCTTAACAATTAACAAATGTGAATTAAAAGGTAATAAACAATGCCAAAAATATGGCATCTTCCTCTTAAGGAGGCAATACACAAAATATTGGGAGGGTTACTGAGAAATTACTGACAAGGCTCTTCCACTTCAAAAGAAAAACAGTGAATGAAACAGCTCTTTGCTGTCTGGCCACAGTTCAACATTGCAGTGATAACCACAGAAAAGAAGTCCAGGGATATTTCTCAACACCCAGAGATGAAAAGCAGGGCTCATGACTATAGGGATACATGTAATAATACCATCTTAAATAGTTAGAGCATTTTAAACATTTTACCTTTCCTGAAGATTACATTTCACGAGATCTTTGTAATACTTTTGTTAAGTAAATAAGGAATAGTCTGATATTCTAAAGAAGCTGAAAATCATCAAAATTAAAAACACGCACAATATTATGTAGCATTTTACTTATCTTTTATAATGAGGTACATTTATGTTTATAAAACAAAAAGGTTCCATCAACTCAAATTAACTTGTTTATTTATAGATTTTGATAACAGTATTTCAAAGACCAAAAAAACCAAATTCTTGTTATATTCAAAATTCATCCTGACGTGGCATACATATATCCTTTTAATTCTGATTGAAGACTAAGCATTAAAATCAACCCAAAGGTAAATAATGAACATCCTCTGGCCATTGCATATTACTGCGTTGGTTATCAAAAAAAGAGTTTATCCATTTTGTAATTAATTTGTTGACCATAAATTGCAAACTTTTTGATAATGTCCTTATGAATTCTTAAAATTAAATTTCAGTGAATATATTTCCATACATATCCTTTTACCTCAAGGGGTAGTCTCTTTCTGTATCTTATTTTTTTCTTTTCTCACTTAGGATCAACTTTCAGTCCCCATCCTTCAGTATTCTCTGAAGTGTCTGCTCACAATTTAAAACTCCTATAAAAATGTTTTTTGGAGATAAGAAGTAGTCCAACTTGTTTTAAATTACTATCATTTTAAATCTGTGACACAAGGATAATTACATAAAATGAAGATTTTTTAAGAGATATAAATCTCTTAAGAAAAATAACTAAAAACAAATAGAAATCCTAACTAGAAATCTTATTTATGTGAATAAAAATGCATTTAAATTGGTGTATTAAATAAAATACGGTTTTATACCTTAAATCAAAGTAAATGACTTGTCAACTAATACATCATTTTAAATTTCACCTTAAAAATTAACCCAGTTAATGAACTGTGTATCAAGAAGTATAAATTTTGTTTGTAAATTTAAAAAATCAAACTAGTTGAGAACAAATTGTTATTACAAAGCTATGCTTCTTTAAATAAATGGGAAATTAATCATTTTGGCAAATTTGCTACCATTGTAATACTTAATGTACTCAGGGTATCTTTCCACAATAACTTTAGGTAACTTCACTGTCATTTAATCATCCACAATCAGACTTCAAAATGAAGCTATTAAAATGAATGGGAATATGAACAACTTTTCTAATAATATTTATACAGTCTCAAAAGAATCACTTATGTGATTGCTGTTTTAAGGAAAACTCAAATACTAAAACTTTGAGGCTTTAATTCCAGTCATTTTGGGCATTTCAACCTGAAAATAACAGATTAGAAATAAACTCTTAAATTTAGTACAAGCACAAGATACAATTTTAGTTTTTCAAAATGTCCATCAGAAAATAAGTATTTAACTTACATACATACATAGAACTATTTATTGAAATCTTACAAATTTCTATAAAGCCCCAGGAGGTCTCATATAAGTAACACTGAGAATCTTCATTTTTATATCTAGACATACCACCATGAATATGGAAATGAAACTGCCATTTATCACAAAAGAATAGGAGCTGTTTTTGTAACTATTAATTATCACTGTCATCAAATTTAGACCTAAGAGGTGCTAAACATTGAAAGACAGGTACTGAGAACGAGTCAGAGATAAACAACCTTTTACTTTAGGAGAACAGAGTCTAATGCTCCATTATCCATTTCTAACTAGACAGATAATTCTGTGATTAGCCCTTAATTCAAGATGTTACAGATCAGCAAAACAGAATTAAGTCTGATTTTTGTAAAAAAAAAAAAAAAAAAATCACTTAAGCGCAGTCATTTTAGATACCAAAACTTCATCTAAAATGTGGAAAGCTGAACTAGGTAACAGTGTCAACAACGTAAATTATAAACATTAGTCTGCTTATTTAAGACCAATCAATGCACTATGTTACCATTAACAAAAAGGTTGAAATCCCAATGATCTCAAGTTTTCCTACGTCAAATGGACCCAACCACAGGAATCAAAGATATTTTTCTTTTTTGTATTCTTATTCCCTCACACTAAAGTTTCTATTATGTATTATACTATTATTTAATTATAAAATGGTTTACATTGTAACCATCAAAGATTTGGGGAAAAAAGCCCTAAAATCTCTAAAGCAGAATACCCTATTCCTACCACCGTGTACAAACTTATCTGCAGGCCAGCATTTAAAATTTTACGAACTATCCAGTAAGAATGCTAATAGAAAAGTGACAAACCTGAAAATATGGCTTCTTTCAAATATAGTAACATGTGGGAGAACTTCCTGATATCATTCACCAACTCCTTGATGTAATCCGGATCAAAAATAGAGTTGGAACTTAAGGACTTGAGCCCCATTTCAGAAGCTGTAACATCAGTAGAGAGTTGGCCTGATGCCCAAGCACGTTTTTTCTTTGTCTTTTTCTGTTTGTAAGCAATCATCCTTTCATGTAACAGTCAGAAAAACAGAAATCCTTAAGGGGGCAAGAAACAAAACAAAAACAAGCGGGGAGAGAGAAAAAAACACAAATACTAAATCAGCCAGGGAAATATTACACTAGATTTTCAACAACAGCCCACCTTGGTATCCTATTTTTAAATTTTTAAAAACCAATCATCATTCACTGTATTATTGATAATAGCAGTTTGCATTTATTAAGTGCCAGTAATTCTGACAACTCTGACATGCAAACCACTGTTCTTTATATTTCACAAATGAGGAACCTGAGGTTTAGAAGTTAAAACTTTGTCTAAGCTCTCAACTGATAATGAACTAGGACTTAAACCCGTATCTGCCTTGAAGTCAAAATCCATGCTCTTAATAACTCCCTGTTGATTCCTAGGGTACAGAATTTTATTTAATTGTAAAAGTTGTTCTGAAACATCACTTAGTAGAAGGTCATATTCTCCTTCCATGACATCACCTTCAAAAATAAAGATGAGATATGGGGTTTGAAAAAAGAAAGACCTGTTGTTAAAATCCTCCTCTGTCACTTATCATATGATCTATTCATCTCTTTACTTCAGTATGCTCATTTATAAAATGGGAATAACATCCTGACAACACCTATCTCAGGAGATTATTGTAGGGATTACGTGACACAATGATACAGAAGTGTCGAGAACATAAAAGTTCAATTACAGTTGGTTTTTCCTAATAATGCATATACATACATATACACAGACACACACACACGACACATTCTGGGTTACCAAGTCTCATCAAGGATATTTCTTTGTTGAAAACAAGTTACAAGGGTGTCCACTAATCTGACATACCCTGACTGGTTAAATAAATAAATGTGTGATTATCAGAGCAATATTTTTGATAATCTCAGGATGGTAGTAAAAAGGTAATCTTTTGGTATGAGAAAAATTTAGATTTGAATCCTGGCTCTAATATTTTCTAGATAGGTGACCAGGACAATTTTATTTATAGGCTTGTGTGAGGATTAAAAGGGATCACAAAATAAGACTTCATATGTTAAAACGCCTAATATTGGCACATAACTGGAACTCAAGAAAATCATAGTTATTGTCTTCTTCACTCTCATTTTACCTTTCCAGAGTTAAAAGTTCTAATCTTGTTTGTATCTCTGGAAATCAAAAAGGAAATAATTGGAGAAATTAAATTAACTCACACTTTATTATTGACACTTTTTTCAAGTATTTTGTCTTGAATATTTGGCTACTTTAAAAATGGTAGATGACTAAGGACTTCTATAAAATTTACAGTAGAAAGTTTTTTGGGTTTTTTTTTGCGGTGGGGGGAAGGGTTGAGTCTGGGTCTCACCCTGTCACCTAGGTTGGAGTGCAGTGGTGTGATTATAGCTCACTGCAGCCTCAAACTCCTGGGCTCAAGCCATCTGCCACCCCCAGCCACCCATGTAGCTGGGACTCCAGGGACACACCACTACATCTAGCTAGCTAAAAAGAAAAAACTTTTCTTTTGTAGAGACACAGTTTCACTATGTTTCCCAGGCTGGTCTCAAACTTCTGGGCTCAAGTGATCCTCCTACATCAGCCTACCTAAATGCTGGGATTACAAGCATGAGCCACTATGCTTGGCCCACTAGAAAGTTTTATGCAATATCCGTTTCTAGTCATATGTAAGATATTTTATTGTATCATTTACTCCTTCCTATATCTCACCCAACTCCATAGTTTATTTTTCTTTCTGATCTACAGGGTTCTCTAATCAATCCACTTCTCTCTACTGCTACCACACTAGCGAATTACCATCATTTCTTTTCTGAGCTACTATACTACTTTCCCAACGATCTATCTGCAACCATTCTTGTCTCATCACAAATGGACTGAACATTTCAAACACAGATCTCATAACGTCGTTTCTCTGCTGAAAACCCTTCCAAAGGACAAGTGAGAAGCTATCATGCTTTATAAGGCTCAACATGAGATCTAGCTCCTACCTACCTGTGCAATGTTATATGGAGACACACCTGCTGGCTCTCAACACTCCTGCCACACATACCTCCTTCTCATTCTTTCAACAGTATTTGTTTATGATGACACTCACCAGGAAATAATTTCACATAATGAGCCAATATACATGTTAAGGGTATCATATTTGTGTGTGGCACGGCTTCTGGGTAAGGCTCATGTGATGTATGTGAGGTTTTTAAAATTCCATCCCATTTCATTTTTAAAAATGCTGGGTGCAACTCACCAACTTGGTTTCACACACGTAACAGCTCATGATCCTATAGTTTGAAAAACACCAACTGTTCAGCTCAGGGTCCTGTCTATAAGTAATTCTATTTGTCGGGAATATTCCTTCTCCTTTGTTAACTCGTTCTGATCTCAGCTCAAAGCTTACCTCTTCAAAGAGATGTTCCCGGACCATCCCCATCCCCCACAAAACCACTACCACCAAACCAGAGTAGAATCTCCTGTGAGATGTTCTATAGTATCCTCTACTTTTCATCACTGCTTATACCACAGTTCAAATAGATCACCTCTTCCTAGCTAGACTATAATCTCATGGAAATCAAGACCACGTCCGTTTGCTAACCATGTGTTCTCTGCTCATAGCAGATTGCTTGGCATATGAGGAATGAACTACTTAGAACTATCTGCAGATAGGCTTATAAACTTAATAAAGTTTCAATTAATTTTTATAGAAACAAAAATAACTCTGGGTTGTTGCAATGTTTCAAAGTGAAAATATATGTATTTTTAAAAACTCTCTAAAATGGTATGTTTCAAAAATAAAAGCATATGAAGCTGAGGGAAGATCACATAAAACTGAAATCAAAGTTGGATTTCTATTATTGCTCCTCCTGATTATTAAACTGGGGACCCCACACTTTATAATTTTTAAAGTTTATTCATTGTCCTTTTGATAATCTCAAATTATTTCTGAAAATCTAACTTCTACATTTAAACCAGTTTCAAAACTATCTAACATTAATCCTTAAATGTGTGCATCATTTCTAAAATGAATCTAGGGCAATTTTTGAGCATTATTATTATATCTAAGTCTTCTTTCCCATCAACAAAAACAAAACAAAAATTCAAAGTGCCTTGTTTGGGCAGCTCTTTTACAAATCACTAACCAAAATGCCTATTAGCCTAACAAAACATCACTCTTGCAGTTTACCTAATAAAGTCATTCTGTTTAGTTATGACAGCTTTTAAGCTTAGTAAATTAGAGAATTGGTCACTGTCACTGGTAAAGATGGCTACAAAAATTAAAGACATTAAAACAATTTACCTATTTTAGCAGAAATAATTTACTTAAGTAACTACATATAAAATAGTAACCTAAACTTTTAAAGTGTTTCAAAACTGCTGGAACATTTTTAAATAAGACTTTAAAAATCTGCAACAAACAAACAACAACAACAACATCATCAAACACATGGCAAGGGGAAGAACTCTTCACCTCTTATAAAAAAGAATGATACCTTACCTCTAGCCAGCATTATAATGATTAATGTGCTGATTTTGTTATATATTACTACTTTTCATATTCCAGAGTAAAAAAAGAAACATTACAATTGAAAAAATGCTTAAAATAACCAAGCTTTCATAAATGAACTATGATAATGAGAAGCTGGGACAATATACACTTTCCAAGATCATACACACTATTTTCTCATGTGCTAAAATGAATATTCTCTTGTTGGCAGTAACATAAAATGTAGTTACTAACAGACTGCAACTGGCAACTTAATTAGGTAATGATGCATGCAAAGTACTTAGCAGAGTGCCTGGTTCATCATAAAGATGAACCATAAAGAAAAGCCATTATTACTAGCAGTGCTTCACTGTGGGAAATTGTTTTTGAACAAGATGTAGCTTCACTACAATACATTAGTGGATTGTGAGCAAGAAATACAGGACTGGAAACAATTGGAGAAACTTAACTGACTCTGTGGAAACCTACTAAAAAGCTTCCAAGTGAAATTTGAACTGTGCAAATAGACTGTTGTGCAAAATATTTGTGACACACTAATTCCGGTGCATCTCTTTCAACTTCAAACCAACAATATTAAAAACATGTATTATCCACTTCTCAAAGAATTCTGTAGCAAGTAGAAAATCACCGTGCAAAACCACTTTCATCGTATGTTGTAAATCTAAGTAATGTGTGCATTAGAAATGTAGACACAAACTTCCTATCCCCCACGACTTCAGGAGCCTGTGTCAATCAAATGTCTGCTGCCCCACATACCCCCTGCCAAATGCACATTATGGCAGTAGTTTCATTTTAGGCTCTCTAATTGAAGTGTAAAACTGCCCCAAATATCTATACTTACTATTTCCCATTTTACCATTTCTTCTTGAGGAAAAATTGCCAGATATTTCAGAAATCTGCTATTTCAGTACAATTTCAGATTTGGCAAGAATCTACTTAAAGATGCTAAAAAGATGAGACGAGCTCATTCTGAAATGATGATTAAATCTTTAACTATGGTTTCAAAAAGCACTCTCCACAAAAACAGAATAGGGACATGTGAGAAACAGTTTTATCAATACTATGTAAACAATTTTTAAAGGAAAGCATGCAATACACATGCACTTCATTTCTGTACAGTTTGAACCTAGCACGCTTTAAAAAGAGGAAGCTGCCCAGCACCCCACGCCTCCAGAATGTCTAGCATTCCTGGCAGGCAGGGCTCTCCTTTGACCAGCCAAAACTACCCTTTGCCAAAGAGCAAGTTCCTCATCCAAGAATTTAAATAAAGAGGGAAGAATGGAGCAACCAAAATGGACAGCCGACGTTGGTAACGACGGACAAAAGATAAACGATAGACAAGAGATACAATCACAGAGGCAGATGGAGAGAAGGGAAGGAGAGCTCAGCTCCTGTCATTAGCAGGTAACATCCTGCCCTCCGAAAAGATTTCGGGCCAATACCCTCTGAGAAACATACTTTTAAAAAGATCAACACAGAGAGAGACAAGAGGCTCGTCAGTCACGAGGGCTCCACCTTGAAACGCCCGACTCCAGCTAACCCGTCCAAAAAAATACTTTCTTTAATTAAAACTGTCAAACCCCAAAACGCGTCCACAATTGAACCGGGACAAACCTCTGAGACTGAGGGAAACTCTCAACGAAACCCAAAAGACAGAGACCAGGAGAAAATGCACCACGGAAATCCTAAAATATCTCAGGAATGAGAGCCCAACTGGAGTGAGGGCTGCGGTCAGGGCAGGTGGGAGCGGGGCTGGAATCCAGGCAAGAACACAGACCCATAGTGGTCAGGAGCACGGATTCCGGAGCAAAAGCGCCTGAGTTTAGTCCTGACGCTGCCAACCACTAGTCTGTGTGCATTGGCAGGTTTTTAACCTCGGTTTCCCGTGTGAAAACCGAGTCGAACAATCATGGACTGTTCTGAACATTAAAAGAGTTAAAATGTGCAGTCTTCAGAACAGCAGGCGGACCCGTAGTACGCGCCGTGTGCTAACTTTCATTATGATCGTCACCGTCTGCCCCGGCCACCGCTGGCGTCCTCCCCGGCTGGTCCGCGTCTGCCTCGCCGGACGCGCCCC
>NW_012104220.1:2863560-2913602 GCF_000951045.1 Mandrillus leucophaeus | reverse complement strand
CAGAACGCGGCCGTCAGCTGCGCCCGGTCGCTCGCAGTCCCAGTGTGACGGGCTGCGTCGCCCGCCCTTTTGGCTTGCAGGGGGCAGGGAGAGCGACTCAGAGAAAAGTCACCTGAGGACTAGATGCGGCTAATGGCCAGATGAGCAGCTACATTTCTTATGAGGCACTTCTGTGGATCGCTGTTTTCCTCCCTCTTCCAGGGGTTAGGGCCTGGGGAAGGGCGCCACACGTCTGAATGAAGAATGAACTACCTCAAAACCAGCCATCTACTATGCCCCTTTGCCCTCTATGGAGGGTAGGCCTATCTTTTTTTTTTTTTTTTTTTTTTTTTTGGAGACAGAGTCTCGCTCTATCTCCCAGACTGTAGTCCAATGGCGTGATTTAGGCTCACTGCAACCTCCGCCTCCCGGGCTCAACTGATTGTCTCACCTCAGCCACCTGAGTAGCTGGGATTACAGGTGCCCCGTACCACGCCCAGCTAATTTTTGTATTTTTAGTAGAGGCGGGGTTTTGCTATGTTGGCCAGGCTGGTCTCGAACTCCTGACCTCAGGTGATCCACCCGCCTCAGACTCCCAAAGTGCTGGGATTACAGGCGTGAGCCACTGTGCCCGGTCCTTTCTTTCTTAGCTGCACTCTCAAACTCACTTCATAATGAGAAAAAAAGAAAAAAGTCTGAGAAAGATGAAATAATTATAGCAAGCAGGGCTAGAAAGCACACGGCCCCCATATCACACCACTCGCTGGAACAAGCGATGGCACTTATCTCAGTGCTGGAACATTCAGAAAGAAAGAAATAGAGAAACAGAGGAAAAAACACAGAGAGGGAGAATGTGGGTAGTGCTGGGGTCTGACAGAAAAATGACCACACAGAGGAGAAACAGAAAAAGACACAGGAGAATGTGCTGAGGAGAAGTGGAAAGAAAATGAGGTGCAGACACAGGAAAAGGGAGGAAACCGAGGAAGGCAGAAACAAGTGAAGGCAAAAAGAGAAAATAAGGAAGAAAAATAAAAGGAAAGACTACCCACTTAACAAACAGAAAAGGAAGTGAGCATGACAGAACCAAAAGTAGGGTAGTGGGGCAAGAGAAAAACTCATTGACAAAGAAAGAGAAGAGGGACCCCTTAAGTATACGTATCTCTGAACCCTTACAGGAAAAACAATGCCAAGAAAATACAACAAATTTGGCTCCTCGGGTGCTACTTAAAAAAGATAAATAAGAAAACTCAGCTCCTTGGTTACTTTGGCACCATACTGGATTTTTTGGACTCAACTTACACAGATTTTCCCCTCAAACCCCCAAAATAATAGTCCAAGGTCCTGCCACAAATACTCAGCAAACTTCAAAAACCAAAATTCCTTCTAATCGTGCTGAAAAAGAAAAATGCACCAAAGACTCTCACCATGGAAACCAATGATGCCTGAACTGAAGCAAACTAATAAGAAGAGACAAAGGAGTCCCCAGGCCAAGAGGAGGCTGAACAGTGCAACTACGATTCAATCATAAGTAAGGTTTTTGGAAGGAAATTTTTGAGGAAGTCCCTCAACCTCAAACACCCTCTTAAGTCTACTTTAAAACATATTATTTTGCATTTATACACCATTTCCCTTAATAAGGGATTAATTGGAACTGGATTAATAAAGAGGATTGTGTTGCTGATTAAAATGGAACTGGAAGCATCACTGACAAAATCATGAACAAGTTCCTGATGGAGAGAAAGAGTGTATGGATGGAGGTGGGGGTGTGGCAAAGAGAAAGGCGCTCACAAGGAGGGAGAGAAAATCAGGGAAAGAGAAACAAAGGGAGGTGTAAGAAGGAAAGAGAGACAACTATAAAGGAGAAAGAAAGACAAGAGGGAAAGAAGAAATATGTAGAGACAAGGGGAAGCAGAAAAAGAAAATGAGATGGAGAGAGATAAGGAAGATAAAAGAGACAAACAGAGGTGACAGAGACTACCCACTGATAGAGAAAGGAAAGAGGGCCACTTCTCACATGCAAACAGTTCTGGTGGAAATGAAGCCAATTAGGCTCTGAGGTTGTTACCTTAAAAATATAAATATAAGAATCCAAGGCTCCTTGATTACCTGCTTCCACAATTATTTTTCAGACTTAATTTAAAAATTTTTTTCCATTAGGCCTCAAACCTAACAGTACTAATATGACAAGCAGTACTGAAGACACCTAAAAAACAAACACTCCTTCAAACCCCACCAGAGAATGATGCACCATGGACACTCATCCACTGATGACTCAAAATTGAAGGACATCAATGGGGGATGAAGAAAGAATTCTGAAGGCCAAGGAGAGTGGGGTTGGCCAACTCTCAGGGAGCTCAAGGAAGTAAAGTCTGCCCCTCATATCTGCTCTGGGTTATTCTTAACACCCCCCAAACCAGAACTACCTCTAAACCATCCCAAAACAGCCAACTACTGTGCATAGGACCTGACACAGTCACAATAGCTGGCTGTTCGGGAATCAAGGAATGTTACTTAGATGGTTAAATAAACTATAAGTAAGGTTGCCTAAGGGAAATTTTGAGAAGTCTCTCAATCTCAATCCTCCTCTTAAACCTTTAAAAAAATACATTATCTGCCATCCTTCATCCAGAGGATGATGACATTGGGGAATATTTGCAAAAATGGTAGTTCACTTTTAATTTAAAAGGGTTATTGTATTAATCTCCCATGACTTGAATTTGTTTGAAGTAATTTATCACACAAATACACTTTAAATATGAAAAGCACATTAATGGATGCAATAATACCTTTCTGCAAGTCCAAAATTCTTAGCTTATGATAAAATTGTAGTGTTCAGAAAAAAAGAGTAAAACCATCAGTGTATCTACCATAGCAGTCCAATATCTTAAGTTTTTCAACAAGTTGCAGAAAAACATTTCTGGAAGCAACATATAATTTTTTAAATACTTGTGTTTTTACCATTTATATTATTATTGCCTCTAGTAATTTTTCCTTCTCAAACAGAAATTCACATCCTCTATGATGCTGTTCAAGTCAGCCATTCAGTGCAGCCTTAACTTTTATATTCCCCACGTCTTCCTCATGTGTTCTCTTCAAAATGTCTGTGGTACCAGACTGAATGGATTAGTATTCTTCTATCCACAGTGGTGACATTATCAGCATTGTTAATTTTGCTTCATCTTCCTGAAGACAATTCTGTAGTTTAGGTAGCCTACTTTTCATAGCAGAACATGGGTCTAAAAACATTTGACAGTCTCTGGAGACATTTTTGGTTGTCATAACTGGGGAGGGGGATTCTACTGACATCTAGTGGGTAGAGGCCAGGGATGCTGCTAAACTTCCCATATGCATAGGACTGCCCTCACCCCCAACAAATAATTATCCAGCCCAAAAGGTCAATGGTGCCAAGGTGAAACACCCTGTTCTATATCCAACTACCACTTTTTAAAAAGCTGTAAGATCTAGGAACATGTTAACTTATGCCATAGTGTATACCCAGAAAAATCTGGACTGTGGGCCATTTTATAGGATAAACATGATTTCTTCAACAAATAAACTGCAGGAAAAATGATGGAAAGAAAAATCTCTAGATTAAAATATCCTTAAAAGATATATCAAATGCGGCCAGGCACGGTGGCTCACGCCTGTAATCCCAGCACTTGGGAGGCCGAGGCGGGCTGATCACCAGAGGTTAGGAGTTCGAGACCAGCCTGGCTAATATGGTGAAACCCCATTTCTACTAAAAATACAAAAAATTAGCCAGGCCTGGTGGTGTGCACCTGTAATCCTAGCTATTCAAGAGGCTAAGGCAGTAGAATGTCTTGAACCCGGGAGGTGGAGGTTGCAGTGAGCCAAGATCATACCACTGTACTTCAGCCTGGGCAACAGGAACAAAACTCCGTTTCAAAATAATAATAATAATAATAAAAAGATATTTCAAATGGAAGAATAAATACAAACAGACATACTCTTCCACTGTAGTAAACAACTAGAAAAATAGAGAAAATATGTAGTTTTCAGACACTGAACTACACACAGCACTGGGATCGGGGCCGCCATCTCTGAGAGATGGGATCACAAACAAATGAGGTGAGCCCCACAATTACTCCAACTTTCTGCCTCAAGTCACATTCTTGACCATGGCACTCTTAACAAGTTGAAGAGACAGAGATCTTAGTTCCAGGAGACTGGAGTCACTAGAATCTGTAGGACAGAGTACTAGAGACTATGGATGTAGAAAAAGAGCTCCAAAAATTTGCATAGGGAATTTCTTAATTATCTTGCTGAACACTGAGATGCACATGTATACAGCAAAACACCACAAGGATTGGCAAAGGATTTCCAGAAAGCTATAGATGGACAATTCCCAGGTTTCCCACAGGGCTGGAAGAACTCCAAATTTTCATCAGCCACAGTAGAGAGACCTACTGAACACCCCAGGGGAGATCCCAGGGCAGGCCTCATAGTACATCTAACCTAGCTCTAGTGAAAACTGTACTCTAGCCACACTCCAACAAAGCTTCAGAACAGGAACATTTTATAATTTTTTTACAAAAGTAATAATATGTTGTGGAATTTATAACATATACAGAAGCAAAATGTATGACAATAGCATAAAGGAGGAGGAAATGAAAGTATACAGTAAGGTTCTTACATGATAGGTAAAGTAGTGTAATATTGTTTGAAGGTATACTGTAAGTTAAAAATGTATAATAAAATCTCCAGAGATAAAGTTAATTAAGCCAATAGTGGGCATAAACAGAATTTCAAAAAATCAACAACAACAACAAAAAAAGCAGGACAAGAAAAAGGAAACAAAAAATGGAACAAATAAAACAAACAGCAAAGTAACAGACTTAAATCCAATCATACCAATAATTACATTAAATATAAATAATCTAAACAGCCCAGTAAAAACGCAGCGATTCTCAGAGTAAAAAAGTAAGACCCAACTATATTTTGCCTATTAAAACGCAGACTTGAAATATAAAGACACAGATATATGGAAAGTAAAACAACAGAAAAAGACACACCATGCAAACACTAATCATAAGAAAGCCAGAGTAGCTCTATAATATAGGTATCAAAGAATTTTACCAAGGATAAAAAGCAACATTTCATAATGATAAATGAGTCATCTCATCACAATGACAAGAATCCTGAAGGTATCTGTACCTAAAAATAGAGATGCAGAATATGAGAAAAAAACTGAGAGAAATGTATGGAAAAATATACAAATCCCCAACGACAGTTAAGATTTCAACATTCTTCTCTCAGTAATAGAATAACAGAAAATCATTAAGGATCAGTAAGGACATAGAATACTTGAATAGCACTGCCAATCAACTTGACCTGATAGACATTTACAGAAGATTCCACCAAAAAACAGCAGAATACACATTCATTTCAAATGTATACGGAATATTCACTAAGATAGGCCATATATGGGATGATAAAAAGAAGTCCCAATGAACTTAAGAGGACTGAAATCACACAGTGTATGTCCTCTGATCAAAAAAAAAATTAAATTTAAAACTAGTAACAGAAAGATAACCAGGAAATCCCCAAATATTTGTAAATTATAAAATACAACTTTAAAATAACCAATGGGTCAAATTTCCACAAGGGAAATTTTAATATATTTTGAACTGAATGAAAATGAAAACCCATTTCAAAATGTGGAGATTACACAGTAAAAGTCATGGTTAGATAAATACACAGTTTTAGATGCTTTATTGTAAAAGAGAAATGTCTAAAGTCAGTGATCTAAGCTTCCATTTTAAGAAGCTAGAAAACAAAGAGCAAATTATACCTAAAGTAAGCTGAAGTAAATAATGATAAGAACATAAATCAATGATTTAGAAAACAGAAAATAGAAAAAAATCAATGTAACCAAAAATTGGTTCTTTGAAAAAAATCAATTAAATTCTTAAATATCTAGCTAGACTGATCAAGAAATAGAGAAAACACAAATCACTAATATGAATGGAAGAAAGAACATCAGCACAGACCCTACAGACACAAGGATAAAAGAATACAAGGGAATGTTACAAACAATTTTGCCAGTAAACTTAAAAACTGAGATGAAATGGAAAAATCTTTGAAAGACACAAATTACTAACCCTGACACAAGAAATAGAAAATGTGAATAGCCCTACATGTATTAAATAACTGATTTCATTATTGAAAATTTCCCACAAAGAAAACTACACCTACATGAGCTTCACTTAAAAAATTCACTGAACCAGATAAAATAATCCTATACAAACTCTTGGAAAATAGAGGAGACAAGAACACTTCCCAACTCATTCTATGAGGCCAACATTACCCTGATACCAAAATCAGACAAAGATATTACACACACACACACACACACACACACACAAAAAAAACAAATTTCTTAACATAGTATTAACAAGTCAAATCCAACAATATATAAAAAGGATAATACATAATGCCCAAGAAGGGTCTGTCCAAGGAATGCAAGCTTAGTTTAACATTCACTAGAAAAAAACCATGTGATCATCTCAAAAGATGCAGAAAAAGCATCTGACAAAATTCCATGGCCACTCATGATTAAAACAGTCAACAAAGTAGGAATAGAAGATAATTTCTTCAATCTGATAAAATCTGATAAAAGGCATCTACAAAAAACCTACAGGTTTTCTCCTTAAGATCAGGATTAATATTGTTACTGTGGGTCTTAGCCAGTACAGTAAGACAAGAGAAAGAAATAAAATGCATTCATATTTAAAAAGAAAGAAGTAAAATACTCAGAGACAATATGTTTGTGTACCTTAAAAAAACCTCAAGAAGCCTATAAATTAGCTACTACATCTAATTAATGAATATTATCAAGGTCACAGAATACAAAGTTAACACACTATAATCAATTTTATTTCTATACACTAACAACAAAAAATTGAACAAAAAAAATTCAAAACTTCTGCTCTTTGAGAGACAGTGTTGAAATAAAATGCAAGTCACAAACTGGGAGAAAACATCTGACGAAGGATTTGTAACCAAATATATCAGGAAGTCTTACAATTCCATAAAAATAAAATAACAATCCCATAAAATAATGAGTAATGAAGTGAACATACGCTGCACAAAAGAAGATGCACAACTGGGCAATAAGCACATGAAATACTGTTCAATACCATTAGTATCAGGGAAATGCAAACTTCAACTTCTATGAGATACCACTGACTAGTCGCAAGAAATTTTAATTTCAGCTAGACTGAAATACTAACTGTTGGTGAGGATGTAGGGCAACTGTAACTGTAATACATGCTTCTACACAAGGTATACAATCACTTTGTGAAACAGCCTGGCATTTTCTTACACAGGTAAACATACATTTAACATACAACCCAGTAATTCTCATTTTACATGCATCCAAAAGAAATGAAAACATACATTCACCCCTAAACTTGCACATAAATGCATAGCAATTTTTCATGATAGTCAAAACCAAAACAACCCATCTCCATCCACAGATAAACTGTGGTACAGCCTTATGATGGAATACTATTTAACATAAATATCCATGACATAGCAAAAAATCATAGATGAATCTCACAAGCATTAAGCTAAATGAAAGAAGCCAGGCACACGCACACACTGTATCTCTTTGGCATGATTACATTTACATAAAATTCTAGAGAATATGGACCTAATCTTAAATGACAAAAGAATTTCAGCGGTTGCTTAGGAATGCCTTGGTGGTGTAGGTGTGGGGGAAATTGCAAGAAGCCTTTCATTTCCTCCACTAAATATAAAGCATCCCTCTACTTTCCCATAGGACATTCAACATACTTGGGAAACTCATGATATTATACCTTGGGCCCCATCAGTATTGTCTGTTGCTAACCAAGATGCAAAGGTTCTACAGGACTGTCTACCACAAAATGGGATCAGACTAAATTTTCTTAGTGAATGCTGAATGAGTAAGTGGCACAAGAATGAAAATTCTTTAGGGTAACTTCTGGGCATGAAGTTTGTTCAATGTGGTGCTAACCCCCAGGACCAAGAGCAGTGGCTATAAAATATAAAAGCTCATGTTCCTAGGTCAAGAGCCTTAAAAGGTGAGGAAGTGAAGGTGCTTACAACTGAGGTGGATATTCTATTTTAAGGAGGTGAGGGGAGCAGTAATGACCAACCACTATGCATTCTTGAGCAGCGCTTTTCTACATCTCAGCCAAAGTTCTATTTTTGGGGGGACTGAAACATTTTCTACTCAGGCCTATTCTATTTTCTTCAAGTTCACTCTTAAACTCTTCTCAGAATCATGAGACAAGAACTGTATATACCGTAAAGCTCATGAAGCTTAAGCATCAGGGTTGCTCACCTACACAGTTCCTGTAACAAGGAGGCATTTTGAAATGGCATGTCTGGCAAACTGTGTAAAGAAATCACTACAGAAAGGGACCTAATCTCCAAGACTCCCATAATTTTGTCGTGATTCGCTCATTCTGAATATTCACTTTCATATCTAATTTTGAAGTATTTTTCTTGAAAAAGGAATCTCCTCTCCCAAACTGAATGAGGAGGAAGTGAAGCTAATTCCCAAAGAATAATAAAGAAAAAGGTAAATGTAGAACAAAAAGCTACTTGGAACTTTCATAAAACACCTCCTAACATTCCCCTCCCCCCCAACCCCTCCACCCCTCGCCCAAAAAAGATCCATCTTTAGTAAATAGAGAATGTCAAAGATCCAAAAAACACAATGTGGAACGCCACCCTCGGTCTTTAAAGAGGGGTGGTGGTGGTGAAAAGGTGAAATAAACTCTGGACCTATCAGAGGGGCTGAAAGACAAGGGAGGAACGTCCTTGACTGCTCTGTTTAAACCAAGGGAAGACCTTCCCCGGGAACACCAAGTTTCTATCACAGACCCGGTCCTGGGACACCTAGGGAAACAAACGCACCGGGGTCCGCTCTCCAGGTGGTAGGTGCAATCTCCCAGCTTGTCCCTTCCGATTTTGCAGAGCACACGACTTGCCCTAGAGCCATGGCTGGGAAAAGGTGGAAGGGCAGTAATGAGCGGGGAGCGAGAACGGAAGGAGTAGGGTGGGAGGGAACGACAGAGACGCTCCAGAAGGGGCACACAGTGAGAATGCGCAAAACGGTGTTTTACAACCTTAGATCTCCCTCCCCTAATAGCCAGGGCCTAGGTGAGGTGAAGTGCAATAAGAAAAAGTAAATATGGAACATGAAATGTCTGTTGTTTTACTCGGCCTTTACATATGTCAGACTGAAATTTCAGAAAACGTCACCAAACTTCCAAAAAGGATCCCAAGTGAGAAAGACGGACTTGAAGACCCCGTGAAGGAAACCAATGGGGGAAGGGTAAAGGAGCCCGTGAATTCCGCAGTGAGGCGATGAGGGCGGGTGGCTAGCGGGGCTGAGACACGCTCGGGGGGTCCTGGAAGGGGAGGAAAGTCCACCCGGCCAGCTTCTCCCCAGCTGCCCGCCGGCTGCCCAACACGGAACGCGCGCACCCGGGGTCCGCGGCGTACCAGCAGCGCCCGCCCGCGTCCTCCCGCTCATCCGCGCCTGCCTAGCCGGGCGCGCCCCTAGCCCCGGCCGGACCCTGGACGGCAACTCGTCGGCGCCCGCGCGGACTACAGCCAGGAGCCACGACCGCCGCGGCCGGAGCGAACGCCACCTCCTCACACTCACCACGGCGCTCCATCCCGCGTCCCAGACGCGGACGCCCGCCCCACACCTACGGCCGCCTCCACCGCCGAGGGCTGGAGCTCGCCGCCCCCATCCCTCACGGCCCGCGGACGCCCGGCCAAGCCGCAGCCGCAGCGGCAGCCACAGACACCACCACCACAGCGGCCGCCGCCCCTGCAGCAACCCCCACAGCCGCGCCGGCCGCCCGCCCCGCCCCCTGGAGCCCAGCCCATTGGCCTGGTCTGCGCTCCCGGGGGCGGTGTCTGCGACCGCGGCAGGTGGGGGCGGCTGTAGCTCGCGCGCTGAAGGCAGCGGTCAGCTGTGCCCGGCCTGAAATTGTCCCAGCATCCCGGGCCGCCTAAAGTTACCCTAAAGAATTTTCATTCTTGTACCACTTACTCATTCGGCCGCCCTTTTGACTTGCAGCGGGGCAGGCGGAGCGACTTAGAGGAAAAGTCACCTTTTGTACCCTCCTGCAGGGAGCAGGTTCTCTGTCCTTGTTAAATTAGACATTTCTCAGATGGACACTTTGAACTCCTTCCAGTCAGGACTCAGGTCTTCAACTTGTTTTGTCGGCCGTCTTCCTCCACCCTTCTTCTCCCATTCAAAACAAAAGTACATTTTGTGCTTAACTTTAAAACTTCCCCCACTCTTTTCTGTGTTCAACTGATTGTCACTTTCAGCAAACTAAATAAATTACTCAAAACATCAGCTATTATACAGTCCGCGGCACATGGCAGGTGCTCAGTAGATGCTAGTTGATTGCACGTCCCTAACCACGCCACGTGCTTCTTACCATTAGGTGCTCCTTGAGTCATGGGACTGATCAACACGGTGGGGGAAGGCACAACCAAAATAAAGCATTTATCTAGATGTTGGATTACACATCATATCATGTTTGGAGGAAAACAAAACACTGAATTTATATATAATATATGTTAGTAACACTTACCAACTCTACTAAGAATACCTTTCAAACTGTGCTGACACATAAGCACTCCCTGAATATTAGCTGATTAATGGGTAAAATTATGGAAAGGGAGTTTGGAAAAATCACTTAATGTCATCTTCCCTTTAAATATTTTTCAAAAAGATTACATATCTATCATATTCTTCACCCTTCTTCGTTAGGAGAAATATATTTGAAAACATTCTCAAAGGAAGATGGTAGTTTTTGTTTTTGCTTTGTTTTTAGAGAGAGACAGGGCCTTTCTCTGTGCTCAGGCTGGAGTGCAGTGGCACAGTCATAGCTCACTGAAGCCTGGAACTCCTGGACTGAAGGAATACTCCCACCTCAGCCTCCTGAGTAGCTGGGACTACAGGCTGGTATCACCACACCCAGCTACTTTTATTTTTATGTTTCATGGAGATGGAGTCTTTGCTGTGTTGCCCAGGCGTCTCAAACTCCTGGCCTCAAGGGATCCTCCTGCCTCATCCTCCCAAAGTGCTGAGATTAGAGGTGCGAGCCACCACATCTGGGTCATTTTTATAAGTAAATATGATTATTAACTGAGAAAGAGTGAATGTCAAACCTCTGCTATGTGGGACAAGTGGCTGTGTTTGGCAAAGAAACTAAAAAATAAAGGGCAATATCTCCACCACATCCTCTAACACTGACTCAGCATGTGCCCTGAATCATCCTTATAAGCCAACTAGGTTTTTTACCTTTAAATGTTTCTTCATTAAAGTGGCTTGTGATCATGGTTTTGGAGGATAAGGACTAACAGACACACAAACAAGAAATCAAAGGCATAACTGGATACTGCATTAATGAAGCATATATGACAGATGATGTGGTATTATTTTATAATTACAGTATATATTAACACATATCCACTCTGCTTATTGAAATATTCTTCATTCCTTCCATGATAGAGAATCCTGCGCCTGCTCTGAAGCCGTTCTGTTCTCTTCAGTGAAAATTAGTCATCCGCCAGGCGCAGTGGCTCATGCCTGTAATCCCAGCACTTTGGGAGGCCGAGGTGGGCGGATCACCTGAGGTCGGGAGTTTGAGACCAGCCTGGCCAACTTGGAGAAACCCCATCTCTAGTAAAAATACAAAAAATTAGCCAGGTGTAGTGGCGCTTGCCTGTAGCCCCAGCTCTTGGGAGGCGGAGGCAAGAGAATCGCTTGAACGCGGGAGGTGTAGGCTGTGGTGAGCTGAGATTACGCCATTGCACTCCAGCCTGGGCAACAAGAGTGAAACTCCGTCTCAAAAAAAAAAAAAAAAAAACAGGAAGGAAAGAAAATTAGTCACCCTATTTGACATCATATTGTACATAGGATACTATTCTTGTGGCACTTGTGGTTTTGGTGCCATGGTTTTTGGCAGTGTTTATGCTAATTACATTGAAAGTTCCACACTACCACATTAGTTAGGTCTGTATCTAATCCAGAATGGGTCCCCACTAAGAATTTTCTGGAGGGATGCTGAGGGAATGATCAGTAGGTCCAGAAGTAAAAATTCTTCCAGTGTGATTTTTTTTTTAAATCACAAACTGTGTTAAATTGGTTGTATCTAGTAGAACCAAATATGATGGTCACAAAAACCTCACGTCTAAAGCAAAGTCTATCCCAGATATCCTGTTCCCTGAGGTGAAGGGGCTGATCACAAACGTGCATGTTGCATGTGGCTGGTGGAGGTAGGAGCCCAGCCCCACAGGGGAGCAGAGTGGACAGGTGATCTTCCCTCTGCCACGCTTGAACAGCAGTCTGTATAAGAGGGACCCACATTGTCCATCATGTCTATTGTATTTTTATTGATTCCACAAATATTTACTGAGTACCTCTAATGTGGCCAGACATTGTTCTGAGCACAGGGGATATATCAGGGAATTTTAAATCCACTCTCAGATTCTCCTCAACCATGATGAATAATGCCTGGAAGAGGGGAAGAAATAATGGAAACCTACAATGGTGGCCCCAAGGCAGGCAGTCCTTGGACTCCCTGGACTGCGGCTGTCCTTGACCTCACTGCTGGGGCACGTAAAAAGAACGACTCAGAGCCTGACAGGCCACAGTGAGTACAAAGCCTCTAGATTCCAAGGTGGACAAAACTCACCAAGCAGGTTATTAATCTTGATTCCATGATGGGTGTAATTGAGAAACAAGGCATCAATTCAGACCTCATGCTGGAAATGAATGTGAAAGACATTACCAACATCCAAGAATTCTGTGCTGTCATGAGAACAGGAAACTAAGACTGACAAAAATAAAGAAATATTTGAGTATATAGATAAGGATATCATACTCATGTTATGTCCAGATTAAGTTACTGCATTTCAAATTCCAACTTTTAATGTATTTTAAACTTTCTTATAAGACTTTGATGATATAAACCTGTGTGCTTGAGCCATCACATACCATAACCCTATCTGATGTCTTAGTAACATGTATAAAGTAACTCCCTTAATAATTTATGGTCAGTGCCAAAAATAATATTAGCCTTAAAAATGCAATTATTGATACTACTGTGAATAAAAAGATTACGGTGGTAGTAGTAATAACTAGCCATTTATAGTGTACTCCATGCTAGTAAACTATAAATGGCTAGTTATTGTGCTAATGATACACTTTTAATTATACTTTACATTTCATAAATTATTCAGTCCTCACAATAACCTATGAAGTGCCATTATTATTATTGTTATTATTATCATTGAGATGAAGTCTGGCTCTGTCGCCCAGGCTGGAGTGCAGTGGCGCGATCTTGGCTTACTGCAAGCTCCGCCTCCCGGGTTCACACCATTCTCCTGCCTCAGCCTCCTGAGTAGCTGGGACTACAGGTGCCCGCCACCACGCCCAGTTAATTTAAAGTATTTTTAGTAGAGATGGGGTTTCACTGTATTATCCAGGATGGTCTTGATCTCCTGAGCTCGTGAGCCGCCCACCTCAGCCCCCCAAAGTGCTCGGATTACAGGCATGAGCCACCGTGCCTGGCCTATCATGCCCATTTTATAAATGAAAAGCTGAGACACAGAAGAAGTTCAATAAAGAATTTCTGCTGGACTTTATAAAAATTGACATTAACATGAAGTTAAGTTTGACCATACCTCTCTTAGAAAAAGATATTAGGAAATGACTCCTCTTCTTCTACTTCTGACTCTCTGTCCTTCTTTCTTTTCCCCAGGTACCCCAAAGTCCCTCTTGCCTCAGGACTTTTGACTTTGCTGTTTCCTGTGCCTGGAATTGGCTTTTCCCATACGTCTGTGTGACTTGTTCCTTGCTCCCCTTTCTTTGCTCCCTTCTGGTCTCTCCTCAAATAGTCCAGATTATTGACATCTTCCTTGACTCCTCCATAAAAATAGCACCCACCTTTTTGATACTCCCTGTCTTCCTTACTCTGCTTAACTTCTGCACTTATCCCTCTACTGACTTGATATAGATTTATTCGTTTATTTACAGATTTTTTAAATGTCCCCTTACTAGTATGGGTATATTAAGTTCTATGAAAGAAGGGACTCTGCCTGCTTTGTTCACCGCTGTGTTTCCAGCCCTTGGAAAAGTACTTGGAATTCATCAACAAATGAAAGATTTAAAGAAAATAACAATACATATACCCAAACATTAGAGTTATCTTTTGAAAAGATTAATTTGTTAACTTTTTGAGAGTTTTAATCAGATAAGAGAACCACATTACTTTGTTTGAGAATGATTTTACTTTAGCTGCTTGTAACCAATATACTAACATATGACAAGTTTCATGACTTCAGCAAATATTTATCTGAAAGAGCCGTAAGTAACTCAAGGATCTTACATTATGAAGTCCTACTCATAGCGTGGTTCCCTTTCTTGGATTTCTGGACTCTGCTAGTTTAGAGGCCTTCGTAACTTAAGGAAGAATGCTTCTTCCAAGGAACACAATTTTATCATAGAAGTAAAAGTGAAGCCTCTGGTCATTTGCCTCTGTTACTTTCAACGGGTAAATAAAGGATAGTTGCAGCGTTGGCTGGGGTGTTTGTCAAAGATCACCCTGTGCCGTAGAGGCAGGAGAAGTAGTCCAGGGAGTCCTCAGGCAAACCTCCTGACATTCAGGGGCAGGTTAGTAGACAACCACAGCCTGACCCTGCCCATGCTACCAAGGGTGTACTTACATCAGTAAAAAATGTTGGAATCACGCCAAACAATCAGAACAACCCAATCAGCCAAAGTTTTAGAGTAAGGGAAAGGTAACAAATCCCCATGGCCTTGTAAGTATTCTAATAAAACGTCTCTAATGAAAAAAAAAAAAAAATCTTAAATTATTTCCTTCCTTCTTTAAAGTAGAGGGGTGAACATTTTCTGTGATTGTTTTTTTCTTTCATCGATTCACCAAATGCTGACTAGATAAGAAAACAAATACTGCTCCCCTTAACCTGTGTATTCTATGAACCTCACAAAATACCTATAACAAAATGAGATCTGTTTTTCTGATAAAATCAATCTCTGCCTCCTGGGTTCAAGTGATTCTCCCACCTCAGCCTCCTGAGTAGCTGGGACTATAGGTGCATGCCACCACGCCCAGCTAATTTTTTGTATTTTCAGTAGAGACGGGGTTTCATCATGTTAGCCAGGATGGTATAGATCTCCTGAGCTTGTGATCCGCCCACCTTGGCCTCCCAAAGTGCTGGGATTACAGGTGTGAGCCACCGCGCCCGACCCATTCTCTTTTATTTTATAAGGAAATCCCAGCCCAGCTTTCCCCGGGATTACAGTTAGTCATTGGCCTGACTAGACTGGAACCAAGACCAGGGCCCTTTCTACACTAATGTTTTAAAATCTCAATGTTTCAAAATCTCTGTAAACCTATGAAATTAAACGGGAGCACCTGCCTCAATCATTCTTCATTTAATGAGTAAATATTTGAGCTATACTAACATGTTGAAATATGAAATTTGTTCTACAAATTTACTTGTATAATTTTGGAGGTCCAATTTATTGTTACTAAAAATTAATGGCCCTAAACGATGAATGGTTTAACACAGAACCAATGAGGAGCTTGGGTTGCTCTTGAAGTAGAAAGTTGTCTGCAGGCATCTGGAACACACACACACACACACACACACACACGCACATGCACACATTAAGGCTTTTCTCTAAGGGAGAAGGCTGGCTGGCTTTAGGAAGGAGTAGAGCCCATTGGAAACATTACTAATCTTTCTTTATCTACCCACTGAGCAAGTACTGCTGAACTCTCTGAGAAACAATGTTACCACTAGTGACTTAGTGACTTCAATGAGTGTTTATCTTTCCAACTACATATTTATATAGGGGTGGCTGCCTGTGGCATACTTGCCAGAGAATTGAGAAGTGATTGCTTGTAAAAGTTGGAAAATATTTGGTTTAGAAACCTGTTTTTAAATTCACTCAAGATAACATTACATTTTATAGCATTATAAGAACTATTATCATCCAACCATTTAGATACTCAAATTTAAATGATTTTATTGTGAAATTATCTCAATAGCTGACAACGTGTGGTTTAAACTAGAAGAAGGAAAACACAAGAGAAAGTAGTACTATGAGTTAATAATTCTATAATATTGGTGTCTAGAAATGTCTATAGATGCTTTTACTTCAAAGAGCTTCAAAAATATTGATTGTCACTGATGTATTGACACCCTTTACCTTATTCTTCTTGATGACATATTCAGTTTAGGATACTCATGAATGCAATTAAATTTTGTCTGGGAGCTACATGGTACTAGAATATATGAGGTCACAGACATAACCATATATCCTACTAGCCAAAAAACTGATGAAATACCTGTTACATAATGTCATTGAAACCATCAGCTTAGTAGACTCAGGGTGGAGAACAGATAGAAAGCCAAACAAGGCATGAAGACAGTAAGTTGCCTTGCTTAGGAGTTAGCGCGAATTGGCTGCAAGGTGAGAAGTGCTTTAGATCTCTTCTGTGAGTTGATGAAGACAATACTGCTTAGCAATCTGACTTCTAGTAACTTCCTCCTGGGTAATGACTAAGAACTAAGAAGAGGGGAAAAAGATCTCCATTCAGGAAAAATGACTACAAGGTAAAACAAGCCTACTAAAAAAACAGAATCCAAGGAAATGAGTAGACCAGTAGGCAAATGGTCTTATCCAGACCTTGGAGTTGCTTAGTGAGTCAAAAAATATAAGCATAGGATGTGGATCAAGGGACAGTGGATTCCAGAAGTACCCTGTGAAGATGTTTCACAAGAGCTGGCATTTTAATTCACACAGCTTTTCTTGAACACCAACAAGTCAGTGAAACGGAGCTGCCAGATGCCAATAACAATGTTGTATTCATGAATCAGTATCTGAAGTGCTATGAAAACTGAAGGTAGTTTTTGGTAGTGGAGACAGGGCTTTGGGGAAGAGGAAAAGATAAAGGACACAAAGATCACAGCTTACGGAAAATTTCTTGAGAACAAAGTAGACTACTGATTTATCTAACAATGCGTTATAGGTTGAACTGTGTTTGCCACCTCCATTCTACCAAACTCGTATGTTAAAGTCCTAACACCCAGTACCTCAGAATGTGACTATATTGGAAATATGGGCTTCAAATGGGGTACTTCAATTAAAATGAGGTCATTAGTGCATGCAGCCCCTCGCCAATGACCGGTGTCTTTATAAGAAGAGATGATTAGGACACCAACACACACAGAGGGAAGACCATGTGAAGACACAGGGAGAGATGGCCATCTATCTACAAGTTGAGAGAGTCCTCAGAAGAAACCAACCACAGTGACACCTTGATGTCAGACTTTTAGCCTCTGGAACTGTAAGAATATGAATTTCTGTTGTTTAAGCCACCCAGTCTGCAGTACTGTGTTATGGCAGTCCTAGCAAAGTAACACATAAGGCAACACCATTCGAATTATAGGAATTAAATAATAACAGCACTGATGGGTTCTAGTTGGAACCAAGACCATCCTCTTCTCTTCCCTGTAGAAATGTTAGTCCAACTGTGGCTGAAAATTGCCATTATCCAACTTGTTAAGTGGGGCATTTCTTCCTAATATTCACAAGTCACAATGAGTCAATATCACTCCTACTCTGGGGTGTGGCCCAGGATAAGGCATCACATCCATTGTAATATTGTCATTAAAATGAGAAGGCAGGATGTTTACAAGCCTAGTGCTCTGTAAGTAAAGAATTTTCAGTGGGAGGAGATTGATTCATTTCTGCTCAGAGCTGAAGGGATGCTCTGGTCTCTTCATTTGTATTTAAGAGTGGAAGAGTTAGTATGGCAGTTTTAGGGATACTGTTGCTGCCATTGCAATTAGTATTGGTGGCTAGTTAATAATACTAATTCCATCACCCTGCTTAGTTTATAATATGAGCTCAATAAGCATTATTTTTTTTGGTTCTATAGCATTTCATAGTATACAAAGCTCTGCTACACACATTATCTCAGCCTTCAAAACAAGTCTGTGAAATATGAATTATTGTTATCATCCTTATTCAGCTACTAAGAAACCTGTATTTCAAGGAAGGTGAACTATTTACTCAAAATTACACAACAAGTTAATAGAAGAGGTTGAACTCAAAGCAGGGTCACCTGTCTCCTCATGCAGGACTCTCTCCAATATACCCACCAGCTGTAGGTCGTTAGTTCTATTCCTCCCAATAAGTTTTAAATAATCCATTTTAATCAAGGAATGACATTTTCTGTATTCATCAAATATTCTTGATAATGAAGAGCTTCGATATTTATTACACAGATTGTACCTACCCTACAAATATTACATGAATAAACACTTTGCACATACAAATGGGCAGAGAAGGAGAATCCCCCAGAACCCCTTCATAAGTTACTTCCCTTCTACTGAACTTGGGTCAGAATTTCTTAAGAATAATTGCTTAGGAGATACTTTCTCTTACGTAAATACAGAGTTCCAATTTAACCAATACCCAGAAACAGATTTAACAATATTAATCTTCATATATTCTATGGTTTACTTTTTATTTTACTTTGTGTATGTTTGTGTGTGGAATAGGGAAGCAACATTGCTTCTATAGGAATATACTTTTCAGGTTTTTTATGCTAGACTTAAAAGCAAACTTTTTGAAACATAATTCATTCATTGGATGGAGACTGAAAATTAAGAATTTTCAAAGAATTGATTTATGATCCTCTCAAACCAATCCTTTTATGATTCAGAAGGCACTTCAAGAATCTTGGCTGGGCCGGGCACAGTGGCTCACACCTGTAATCTCAGCACTTTGGAGGCTGAGGCAGGCAGATCACGAGGTCAGGAGATGGAAATTATCCTGGCCAACATGGTGAAACCCCATCTCTACTAAAAATGCAAAAATTAGCTGGGCGTGGTGGTATGCACCACCAACTACTCAGGAGGCTGAGGCAGGAAAATCACTTGAACCCTGGAGGCAGAAGTTGCAGTGAGCCGAGATCGCACCACTGCACTCCAGCCTGGCAACAGAGCGAGACTCCGTCTCAAAAAAAAAAAAAAAGAATCTTGGCTGGGCGCAGTAGCTTATGCCTGTAATCTCAGCACTTTGGGAAGCTAAGATGGGAGGAGTGCTTGAACCCAGGATTTTGAGACCAGCCTGGGCAACATAGGGCAACCCTGTCTCCACAAAAGTAAAAAAGAATTAGCTGAGCATAGTGGCACATGCCTGCGGTCCCACCTACTTGGCAAGCTGAAGTAGGAGGATTGCTTGGGCTTGGGAGTTCAAGCTTGCAGTGAGCTGTGATTGTTTCACTGCACTCGTTTCACTGCACTCAAACCTGGGTGACAGAGGGAGATTCCGTCTCAAGAAGAAGGAGAAGGAGATGAAAAGCTTGCAATGTATCTATGACACATGCGACATTATCCCAATTATATATGCCCTATAAGAGCAGCAAGGACTAGTTAATAGGCACTGGATGATGACAGAGTGTTGCCAACATTGCATAGGTAGTCTTGCCCTATTGGAAATCTCATCAGAACCCCTGAGAGCACCGGAATGAAGTTCAGTATATGCACTGATTTGATAACTCACGCCATACCTTTTCTTTTTTAGAGAAGGAAGATGATGATATAAGCCCCGATCAGGGATGCTGGATTCTGGTGATGGACAACCAAGTGTTAGGTATGATATGACAAAGTATTAAAATAGCAGCTGAAAACTCAAAACCTTAGACAAACAGAGAGACAAGACCTCCTGCAGGAAGCATTCATTCCTACTTAGCTCCATACCACTGAAGTCATGGTTAAAGTGACTGTTCCTAATTTGCCCTGGACAATTTCAGTTAACACTAATCGTTCAGGTAAAATTATTAATAGACCCTCCTCTCAGTCTCAAAAGTGTGCCAATTTGCACAATACAGTAAATGTGTACTCTAGTCATAGGAGAACTTATGCTCAATATTGCCTGGTCTCTCAATTTTTTAAGCCAGAAATTTGGATTTTTATAGAACATTTCTGAATTTTTTAATGTGGTCAATAAATTCCAAATTTTTAAAGTTGTCCAGGCCAAAAAAAAAAAAAAAAAAAATGAGAGGTGGAATCTGGCTTGAGAGCTGCCAGTCTGTTACCTGTAAGTTAGAAACTCTAGCTGATACTACAGTGTTCTTTGCCTTCCCTCTTTAGAGACCTTCTCTCTCATGGGCTAGTGAGAGAGGGTCTTAGGGGGAATCCCACAGGGGGAAAGCCTTCTGCTTTAGGCAGTTCCACTGGTAATCAGGGCAAGGCCCAGGAGACAACAGGCCTGATAGGGGCAGTTTAGGCCAGTTGTTCGAGGCCTTAGTAATGATTATAGCTAGCACTTCCCATGTGGTAAGGTCTTACATAAATTATCTTATTTACTCTTCACAATTGCCTATAAGGAAGATATTACAATCTCCATTGCTCTGATGAGGAAACTGAGACTTAAAGAGACTAATTAGTTTGAATGAGGTCACCCAGCTAGTAAGTGGCAAAACCAGGGATCTGAACTCATGTCAGATTTAACTCAAAAAGCCCACATCTTTATCCTCTGTGTCTGCTGCTTCCCACTGTAGACAGATCAAGTTTTTCTTTCCATTGGGGTGTTTTTCATTTGGGTGAGTCATTTTTGAGTTCTTGTCACTATGGAAAATCATAAAGTCTTGACTCTGAGTCTGCAAGAAGATATTTTCTTGTTTTCATTCAGGTATGTAGAACACAGGCCAAGTGGTTCAGCACAAATCTCTAGAACAAGGCGGGGTGGGGGCAGTCAGTGGGGTTTAGGGCCAAACTCCCAAGTAGTCATAAGCAGTGTTCTTTTACTAGGTGTCTGTTCCTTTTGCCTAGATTCTTTGGAACTCTGCCAGTGATGGGCAGCTGGTCAAAGATTTGAGGTTTCACAGTTTCAGTCATCTCTGTGACCTGTATCCATTTTAGAAATACAATTAATGAATATAACTCATCCAACAGAGACTAGGAAAAGCATAGAACTTTTGTTCTAGTATTAATTTGACCAAAGATTGGACATGTTATAGTGGATCAAGTAATGTCCCCCTAAAATGCATGTCTACCCAGAACTTTAGGATGTGATCTCGTTTGGAAATAGGGTCTTTGCAGATGTAATTAGTTCTAATGAGGTCATAGTGGATTAGGGTGGGACTTAATCCAATGACTGTTATCCGTACAAGAAGAGAAAACAGAGACACAAGGGGAAGTTAGCTGTATACAGAGGTAGAAATGGGAGCAATATACCTGTAAGCCGAAGAACACCAAGGATTGCCGGCAACCACCAGAAGCTAGGAAGAGGCAAGGAAGGATTCATCTCTAGGGACTACAGAGGGAGCATGGGTCTGCCTTGCCTCCAGAACTGTGAGAGAATCCATTTCTGTTGTTTTGAGTGACGCAAGTTTGTGGTAGTTTGTTAAAGCAGCCACAGGAAACTAATACACATGATAAAGAAAAAAAAATTAAATACTAAAATACCCTTTCAAGATGGAATAGAAATCTGTGTTGGAAGCCTAAATTTGAAAGCTCTCAAGTCAAAAGTTCAGAAAGCATTTTCTGACTCACTGTTTGTTGACTGAAGAATAAACTTTCCAGAGAGGAAAAGTGTTCTCCCTGCATAATGCAAAAGTCTCTATGGCGTTTCTGTAGAGGACTAGAGGCATTCCATATGTTGATTCAAAATGGCTTAGTTCTGATCTAGTCCTGAGTAAGACTTGCTTGTGTTTAGTAAGTCCATCTACCAATATCTACCACCACTTGCCATGTCATCACAAGCCTAAAATCTGTTATGCCTGGGTCGAGCCGTGGACATTCAAGTGTGCATTATATGGTAGGCTTTTCCCATTCTCTGCCGTGTTTGCCCTGTCTATCTGAGTGGTTTCTGACTCAGTTTCCCTTTTGAGACTGTGATTCTGACAACCAAACCAGCTTTCATTTCTCTAAAAACAGATCCCTTCCTTACTCTTATCCCTGGAGGGGCCCTGCCTCAAATCTGATGGACTCTCTGCATTGGAGAGGGATTTCTTACACTTTCAATTTTGGAATGCCCAGAGCAACTCTGAAGACAGCTGGTCACAAGCTCCTATATCCCAACCTCAGCTGATTCAACCAAATTTGGGTGTCTGGTCCAAAAGCAGCTCATCCATAGGCCTGTCAGTGTTCTATGGAGTAATCTGGCAAGGAAGCTTTACTTAATGAAGGAAAGAATAATCAATAGCATCAATAGGACCTTCTGTCTTGGAGAGTTTAAATAGAATGCTTTGTTGGGGTATGGGTGCCCAGCTGTTGGTAACAGAGAGATTGGACAGACACACA
The DNA here is from genome assembly GCF_000951045.1 of Mandrillus leucophaeus. Taxonomy (NCBI): domain Eukaryota; kingdom Metazoa; phylum Chordata; class Mammalia; order Primates; family Cercopithecidae; genus Mandrillus; species Mandrillus leucophaeus. Next base: position 2,891,228 of record NW_012104220.1, on the reverse strand, counting down.
GAGAAAGAAATCATGTGGTAGCACGTGCCATTAGTGAGCTGAGGCCATGAGACAAACATGAAGGAAGTTGGCTGGTAGTAGCAGGAATAGTAAAACAGAGACAAGAACAGCTGCATCATCATAAAAGTGGCAGAGCATTAGGGCAGCTGATGCTGGTGTCTGAGGGCCACAGGATAACTCAGACTGCATTGTGTTCTAAAGCAGTTTCTATCTTGTAAATGATGTTCTGGTCTCTGTGAGGCATAGCTGTGCAGCTGTTGAGTGCTTCCTGACTTCCTTACATCCTCCTGTGTATCCCTGCAATGCCAGCTTCCTAGTTCTGCACCCCCATTAACTAAGGTAAATGCATCTCTGTTCTTGAAACATTGAAAAACCAGGCCATGAAACCACCATCTGCCGCTACCGAATTCCATCCAACTGGACTTCCTGGAAACAATCCAGAGATTCTGAATGTACACTCTCCTCTTAGACATTAACACTTGGAAAGTCCCTTACTATTGCTTGGCCAGACCTTCTTACCTCAGCTCTGTTGCTTCCCCTTTTCCAGTTTGCCTGCTGCAGAAGCTCGGACATGCTTTATAAATCAAGGCACATAGGTTATTATAACACTGATCTCATTTAATGTAATTTTGTCTCCATAATTGAACATAATAAAGTAATAAACACTTATTTGTGTTTACTATAACAAGTTTGGGTCTCATTTGGCTTTACTGTGTTATGCGTGCAGGTCAAGTATAGCTACATCTCAACAAAATTAAGAAGATTTTGTAGTTTAGAAGTAAGGTTAAGATTTGGGATCTTGACATGATCCTATGCCTAGAAAACCCTATAGTCTTGACCTGAAAGCTCCTTAAGCTGATAAACAATTTCAGCAGTCTCAGGATACAAAATCAACATACAAGAATTACTAGCATTCCTATTTGCCAACAACAGTCAAGCTGAGAACCAAATCAGGAATGCAATTCCATTCACAATTGCCACAAAAATAATAAAATACTTAAGAATACAGCTAACAAGGGCGGTGAAAGATCTCTATAAGGAGAACTACACAACATTGCTCAAAGCAATCAGAGATGACACAAACAAATGGAAAAACGTTCCATGCTTATGGATAAGAAGAATCAAAATAATTTAATAGGCGATATTGCCTAAAGCAATTTATAGATTCAATTCTATTCTTACCAAACTACCAATGATGTTCTTCACAGAACTAGAAAAAAAACTATTTTAAACTTCATATGGAACCATAAAAAAAGCCTTAATAAGCAAGGCAATCCTAAGCAAAAAGAAGAATGCTGGAGGCATCACACTAGCCAACTTCAAACTATACTACAGGGTTACAGTAACCAAAACAGCATGGAACGCGTACAAAAACTGACACATAGATCAATGGAATAAAACAGATTGCTGAGAAAAAAGGCCACACACCTATAACCATCTGATCTTTGACAAAGCAAGCTGACGAAAACAAGCAATGAGGAAAGGACTCCCTAGTGAATAAATGATTCTGGGATAACTGGCTAGCCATATGCAGAAGATTGAAACTGGACCCCTTCTTTATACCATATATAAAAATCAACTAAGGATGGATTAAAGACTTAAATGTAAAACCCAAAACTATGAAAACCCTGGAAGACAATGTAGGCAATACCATTCTAGATATAGGAAAGGGAAAATATTTCATGACGAAGATGACAAAAGCTATTGCAACAAAAGCAAAACTTGACAAATGGAAATTAAACCAAAGAGCTTCTATACAGCAAAACAAACTATCAATAGAGTAAACAGATAACCTACAGAATGGAAGAAAATGTTTGCAAACTATGCATCTGACAAAGGTCTGATATCCAGCATCTATACAGAACTTAAGCAAATTTACAACAAAAAAACCAACAACCCACTTAAAAAGTGAGCAAAGAACATGAACAGACATTTCAGAAGAAGACATATATGCAGCCAATAAGTATATGAAAAAAAGCTTAACATCACTGATCACTAGAGAAATGCAAATCAAAACCACAATGAGATACCATCTCACACCAGCCAGAATGGCTATTACAAAAAAGTCAAAAAAATGACAGTTGCTGGCAAGGTTGTGGAGAAAAAGAGACACTTACACATTGTTCAGCCATTTTGGAAAACAATTCTGTAAGATCTAAAAACAGAACTACCATTCAACCCAGCAATTCCATTACTGGATATACACCCAAAGGAATATAAATCGTTTTACCGTAAAGACACATGCACACATATATTCATGTGCAGCACTAATCACAGTAGCAAAGACATGGAATCAACCTAAATGGCCATCAATGGTAATCTGGATAAAGAAAATGTGGTACATATACACCAAGAATACTATGCGGCCATAAAAAAGAACAAGATCATGTCCTTTGCAGGAACATGGATGGAGCTGAAGGCCATTATTCTTAGCAAAGTAACATAGGAACAGAAAATCAAATCCTGCATGTTCTCAGTTATAAGTGGGAACTAACTGATGAGAACACATGGACACATAGAGGAAAACAACAGACACAGGGGCCTATTGGAGGGTGGAGGTTGAGAAGAGGGAGAAGATCAGGAAAAATAAATAGGTAGTAGGCTTAATACCTGGGTGACAAAATAATCTGTAAAACAAACCGCTGTGACACAAATTTACCTATATAACAAACCTGCCCATGTACTCCTGAACTTAAAAGTAAAAAAAAAAGGTTTGGGGTCTTGTGCATCTGGTTTTTATCTGCAATCAGAAAATGCAGTGCTCTAACAATGTTAGACATCATGCAGACCATGTACTCATGCATAATTATGAAATACCAAATGAGGCAGCAGAGCCCTTCAGTGTAATAAATTACATTCCCTTCCCTATTTCCCCTTGGGTTTTACATAACATGTTTATGTTTTCTGCTTATAATAATACAAGATTCATTTTAGAAAATTGGTTAGAATTCTAAAATAATATATAATATCACTATCTGTGATAGTGACTATTAATACCTTGATATTTTCCCTTTCAGTCAATGTTTTCTCCTGTGTGGATATATGTAAATTTTTCACAAAATTGAAATTATTCCATATATGCCACTGTGTACTTTGGTTTGTTCTGTCATTTTTCACTTAGCATTTTATAATATAAACATTTTCCCATGCCATTCAAGAGCATGATTTAATGTGGCCACATAATAGTTCATTTTGTAGAAGTTCCTTACTTTAGCCAGTTAAAAGTTCTCTATCATTGAGTGCTTGTATAGTTCCCAATGTTCTCTGGGTAGAAATAACACAGTGGTGAACATCTTTATAATAAAGCTGAGCTTGCATCAATCCTATTTCCCTAGTTGAGATCCCTAGAAGTGTAAGTTTTGGGTCAAAGGCTGGGTATATTTTTATAACTCTTCGTACGTAATGCCAAATTGATCTCCAGAAAGAACAAACTTATTCACAATCTTGGCAGTAGCATATTGGCAGTAGCTGTAGTGAGATGGCGGTAGAATGGCCATCTGACTACGGCAGCCCTTGATTTCTTCCATGATTTAGCACAATTCTCGTTGAGGCTCAGGAGTTCTTTGGTTCCTCTCTGAGTCTTTCTGCATTAGATTCTGTGTTAATTCTCATCTCATCTCCATTATTCATAGTTGGTGCTCAACCATCCAAAGCCTGCACCTTCCGTCCCAAGACTGAGAAGACTCCATTTGGGAAGAACATCAACAGCCCTCCCCTACTAGTCAGTTGGGGTCTGGAAATGGTCTTTGGCTCACAGGCCAAAACCTAAGACACAGATGCTTCGGTGTGTTCGGGCAGTGGTTCTCCCTAATGCCCCTGGATGCCCATTTATGGCAGCCTTCCACTTGCTTCTTTTGGGCTCTTGAGTTCACTCAGGGGACTTCCATCCTATATTCTGCCATCAAGCTGATATCTGCTTTCTCTGCATCATCTCGGCCTGCCTTATTACCTGGGGCTGGGTCACCTGCTCATCTCTTGCTCTTCTCCACCTCCTACTAGATAGACTTCCCTGGATAATTTAGCTTTGCATGTCACAATCCCCCATCTCACCCCATCTCCGGTCTTTGCCAAGGCCACTGAGGCCATTCCCTTATGCTACTCTCCTGTATTAGTTGTTGCTTTGACTTTGACATCTGTGAAATGGAGCTATATTTTCTATGCATTTGCTTACTCTTGGTCCCTTATTGCCACCCCCTCCTTTAGGTTGCCACTTCTGCCCTAGCTTTGCCCCTGACTCTGGTGACTCCCCTTCACTTTGGCGCAAGGCTTTACTATTCCCAGCATGCCCTGGCCTGTATGTTACAAGCCTGGTGAGAAACTGATACTTCAAGACTTCGCTTCAGAATACAAAAGGAGTGTATTAATTATGCACAGAAGGGCCATGGCAGTTTGCCAGTTACATCTTAACGAACTCTATGCCACTCCCCAGACATCCCAGCCCTGCCCTACTTCTGTTAGGTCCTTCCTGACTCGCTTCGTTGAAGCTCCATCTCTGGCTTCAGAATCTTAACTTGCCTTCTGACCTCTGGCCCACCATATGGTATCTCAGTGCCCAGTTTGGCTCCCCTTCTGCCTTGGCATTGCTGACCGGGTCTGGCTTCCCTGTGAGCTGAATCTGTAAGCTGCCCTGGCAGGCATGACCTCGCATTCCTGATGGGCTTGCTTCCTCCTTGGCTCTGGCCCTGTTCCAGAAGCCATGTGGATAGGATATTTTAACCCCTCCAATTTCAATTTTCTCTTGAGAACATGGGGCCTAACACGTGAGTATGGGCAGTTCAGTCTCAGATCATCCTTTTTCCAGCAAATTCTTTCCAGGGACATGCCTTGGGAAGGAAAGTGGATAATAGGGGCAGCCACTCAGAACTGAAGAAACTCTAAGAAATAAACCAGCAGTTATTGCCTGGAATGCCCTGATCATCCCTCTATAGTGTGTTCTTACCCAGTTCTACGTTACCAATTTTGAAAAGCTACCAAGGTGCTTTTATCTATCAGTTGTGGGGGGTCTCCCGCCTTGCTACTGCTTCTGCTCCCCAGACTCCAGTGACTTTTTCCTTAGACCTATTGCTGAATGTCTGAATCACCCTGCTTCAAGGGTGGGGGTGGCTGGTCACCTTAGTGGGTTCTACAAGGTGAGGGGCTGTGGGGGCTATTTCACCAGAGGGAATGGGGGAGCACCAAAATCAGGAGGGTGAGGAAATGTTTCTTGGTTCATGGGAGCCAAAGTCCAAAAATCCATGAGCATCTGGTGCCCCTCCACTCTAGCAGCTGCTATAGACTTGGCATAGAACAAGCATGTGAATGCAGGGAGACTAGGAAGAAACATTGCTTTTGTTTCTGGCCTATTGTATGAGCCAGCAGGGCAAGGCACATGGTGGTGTTCTTTCTGGTCAAGCTGCATTTGATTAAAGGAAACCAAAACCTACTTAGGGTTCAGGCAATTGCAATAAGAGGAAGAGCTGGCCCTTCTCTAGCAATGCTAGCAGGAAAATAGAAAATGACAGGCAAATGGACTGTCATGTCCAGAGCAGTGGGTCAGCCAGGCTCAAAAGCCAGGTATTGAATGAACACTGGTCACTGTCATTCTGTTCCTTCTATGGCATGCTTATTCCTTGGTTTCCTCCTGATTACAAAAAGACTAGAAACTCCTGGGCCCCATGCTAGTCCAGAAACTCCTCTCAACAAATGAATATTCTCTCACCTCCAAATCATGTTGGGGAGTTATCAGAGCTTTGAATGAAGTTCTGAGTCTCTCTTCCTGATAGACAGGGACTAACTTTTCCTGAATAGTGTGCTCACTGTGCTAACTGAAGAGCTAACTCCTTACCTCTTCCATCCCTTCTCTCCTTCCCCCTTCATGAACTGAGCCCCTTCAAACTATGGCCTTTGCTTCTTTTCACCTGCATTATTTTGGGGTTCAGGGTGCAGAACACAGAGAGAGGCTGGGAGAACCAACTCATTGCCATAACTCTGGTTCTAAATAAAACCGTTCAGGTGGAGTACCTGTTAATCCATCCTTATTAAATTTATGGTAACTTACCTCTTAGTATTCATAGCCTCTCTAGCACTGAAGTTTTCCATCCTAAGTGCCTTGAATCAAACTTTCTGATTGCCCTCACGTTCCAGAGACACATACACAAATCAACTATTTGCGAAAACCAATCATTATCTCCTAGAGGAAGCACACCCATTGGCATTCTTAAAGCTTTACAACTTCGGACATCTTACATGTGAGGAAACTAAGACTCAATGAGGCAAAGTGACTTACTTGCCCAAGGTCACATGAGTTAGAGCCAGGACAAGAAGTCAGATCTGCCCTCAATCCAGGGATCCTTCTGTTATGCTATCATGCCTTCCTCAGGATTTTGCTCATCTTTGGCTTATGCAACTCTATATCTTAAGTTGAAATTACTCCCATAGCTTAGAAATAGGACAATTGCCTCATTAGCATTTTCTTTCTGCCTTTCTACATAGGAGTCTCAAAACACTATGGACTGTTAAAGTAGAAAACTGGGGCCTCTTGGAGCCATCTTAGATCCTCAACAGGTGTGTTAGTAATCCCAAATTCTGGAAAGTCATTGCTGGTGTGTTCTCAATTAAGATGTGGTCTACAGTTTTGGTTTCCAAAGGCTACAGTGTCACAAGTCTTGCATATGGATTGTGGCCATGAATATACTTGAGTGACCTATGTTAAGTACTGGGATCAGGTAAAAGTGCAATGTGATTGTCAAATCCTATTTTCATTTTTCTTTCTCTCACTCAGTTTTCTCATTCATCAAATGAATATTATTTGAGATCACTGTATGAAATAATCCAGGAAAAAGGCTTAACACTGAGCATATCTAATAGCCAATGCCTTCCAAATAATAGTTGTGAGTGAAAATTTAACTCACCTATGTTTAATCTTCCATTGTATACATGAATGTAGCAATAAAACATTGTGGAGAGGTAGCATAACATAAATAATGAAATAGTGGACTCCAGTGCCAAACAAATCTGGAATCATATCCTGACCTGGTCACTTGCTAACTGTGTGATCATGGGTAAATTACATAACCTTTCCAAGACTCAGTTTTCTCATTCATAAAATGAGTATTACTTGAGATCACTACATGAAATAATCCAGGAAAAAGGCTTAACACTGAGCATATCTAATAGCCAATGCCTCCCAAATAATAGTTGTATTATTGCATTCCTTTGAACCACCTCAGTCTTCACTACATAGTAAGAGACCTTGGATGCTCAAGCTGCTAGATGAAATAACTACATTTTTTGGCATATTGGTGGTGCTAATATTTATTCTATTACTTTTTTCCCCTTTCTGTAGCTCTCTTCATTACTTTCACATGGTAAACATAAACTTCTTCTGATAAACAAAAAAAAGAACTAGTAAATTTCATTATAGTTCTGTGTAATACATGTATTTTTAAAATTAAGTGTGTCTGTCTTAATTCAGATATCATTTTGAATATAGCTGTTGAAACTCTTAGTTTAATTTAAATATTTGTATTACATGGCAAGACCCATAGACAATATTCAATACATGGTTTTCAAAATATCCACTTTACTAAGTCCCTTCTCTTCTTTAAGTTTTTGTTCAAATCTTACCTTCTTAATGAAGCTTAATTGATCATCCTATTCCGCAAGCTTCTACCTTCTCCTACACCTACCATTCCAGGAGCTTTCACCCTCCCCTACTCCTGCCACATCCCCTCAGCACACACACACACATTGGCATCCCTGAACCCACTTTATTCTGCTCAATTTTTTTTTCCACAGCACTTATCACTGTCTAATATACTGCATAATTTTTACTGTTTATTGTATTTTTCCACATGGGTAAGGGTTTTTGCCTCTCTCTGTTTCTCTCTCATTAATACTTTCAAGTGCCTAGAGTAGTGCCAGGGACATAGTAAGAGTTCAGTAAGTACAATAAGTATTGGTTGAATGTTTTTTGAATGAATATACTGGCATATTTATTAAACTAGATCTTCTTAAATTATCAAATAACTATCTTCTTCTTCTTTTTAGAAACAGGGTTTTGCTCTGTCATCCAGGCTGATCATAGCTCACTGTAACCTTGAACTTCTGGGCTCAAGAACAGAGAGAGAGATATATATATACACACACACACACACACACACACACACACACACATGATATATGATATATATAGAGAGAGACAAATCCCTGAGCCATTAACTTCTATTTGTCTTCCTGCTAAGCCTAACTAAACTTTAGTAATGACTATTTATGTAGGCATGTATATATATATACACATACATATACATATATAATATGCATATAAAGGTACATCCATATACATATGTAAGAAGGTTATATTTTTTAATGGTGCAATAACTTTTAAATCTCTCAAACCGTATAGTATTTTTTCTTCTTTTCTATTTTGAGGGAAAGTTTATTTCTAAAGAAATAGCTATTTCATCACATATCCTACAGAGTAATGAGTGACCTAGGATTTCTCCATTTTTACCTAAATTAAACTTGTTAGTTGCTGCTTAGCCCTGACTGGATTCATCTGATTGATTGATTTGTGAGCATTCATGTAATTAACTTATTCACATTCCATTATTTGTCAGGCATTGTGCTAGGTTCTGTTTATGTATGATGAAAGGACAAAATTCCTTCCTTTAAAGAATACAATCTAGGGGAAGTAATAGACAAGTTTAAACCGCGATTATAATGTAGTGTAAGTGCCTCATTATAGCTGACAACAGGATGCTAAAGGAACACAAGCAGTGAGGAGATACTGATAGTCTGTAAGTAATCAAGACCACTGCCAAGTTCACCCTGAGACAGTCAGGTTTTCAGGATAGGACCAGCCATTTTGTCTGCTCTGAGATAGGACCAGCCATTTTGTCTGCTCTGAGATGGTAATTGCTTGTGGTCAGAAACAGAAGGAGCAAAATATATTATTATTATTACTATTAATATATTTGTAATAACAATGATGGTAAGGAAAAGGCAGTTTATAGAATAAGAAATTCAATCTTACTCATAATTGAAGTAATGCAAATTAAAATAATAATGAAATAGAATCATTCAATTATTGAGCACCTACTGGGTGCCAGGCATTGTTAAAGGTGCTGGGGGTATAGTAGGGACTAAAGCTGACAAAATCATGGTTCTCAAAGAGCTGGTAGTCTAGTTGGGGAGACATAAAATAAACAAATGAATAAATAATAGGTAAGTGCATGAGCTTATAATTAGAGTCCTGATTGAAGCTCCGTTTACTGGGGGATCCACTGGGCCCATGAATCCAGATAGAGGTCATTTTCATAGTCCCCAATTATAAAATTGAGATCAACATACATGAAAATTGGAGAAAATCAATGGGATGGACAACAATATTACAGTTTTGCTCCAGGCTATATTAACTATCCTAATCGTTTGTCATAAAATATTCTGAAAAAGAGCTGCACAATCCAGACTTCCCTCAAAACACTATGACATTGATAACTTCATGCTGATCAGGCGAAAAAACAAGAGGCAGTCAGCATGCTGGAGACCTTGGTCAGATACATGCACTCTGGAATGTGGTAAATAAACTCTATCAAGATTCAGGGATCTGACACTTCAATAAAGTTTTTGGAGTCTAGTGATCATAGGTGTCCTAGGATTGCCTCCAAAGCAAGAGATAGAGCACTGCATCTTACCTTCTCTACTCATTAGGAAGCACAGAGCCTGATGAGCCTTTTGGGTTCTGGAAGTCACACATTTCACACCTAGGAATATTGCACCACCCATATTCCAGTGTCATAGAAGGCTGCCAGCTTTTACTGGGGGTCCAGAGTAGAAAAAAATGCTCTGCAACAGGTCCAATACAAGCAGCCCTACTGCTTGGCCCATAACTTCTGGCAGAGCTGTAGTGGTGCACATGTTGGTGCCGGGAAAGTGGAGTTGATGGTAAGTCCCAGGAAGAGACTCACAATGAAGGCCCCTGAAGTTGCAGAGCATTGCTATGCCATCTGCAGTGAAACATTATGCACTTTTTGAGAAATAACTCTTGATGTGTGTAACTGTGCCCTGGCAGACAGAGAATGTGTGACCATGGGATACCAGGTACCCAAAACTACCCATTATGAGTTGGGTTATTTTGGTGCTGCCATATCATAAAGTCAGACATTCCCAGCAATAGTCCATTAAAACATGAAACTGGTACATCCAGTATCCAGCCCAAGCAGCACCAGAGGGTCAAATAAACTTCATGAGCAGGTGGCCCAGGACCTCATGGCCACAGCTACACCAGCACCTCTCCCTCAGTTGGCACCTATGCCATGCAGGGATCCCTATATGATCAACTTAAACAGAAGGAAAAAGCCTAAGCTTAGGTTATGGACAGAGGAACTTGGCATGTGGGAGCAAGTAAAAAATGGACAGCAGCTTCCTTACTGCTACCCTCAGAGATGAACTAGAAAGACAGCAAAGAAAGCAAATTTCCCCAGTGGGCAGAGCTGCCACGCAGTGTACTTGAATACCCACTTTGCGAAGAAAAGAGAATGGCCCCAAATAGGAATATCTATTAGTCATCTGTTGCTGCATTACAAATTACTTTAAAATGTAGGGAGTTGAAATAACACAAAACTCACAGTTCCTGTGGGTTAGAAATCCAGGTGTTGCTTGGCTGGAGCCCCCAATTCAGGGGCTTTCACAAGGCTGCAACCAAGATGCTGGCTGAGCTGGAGCCACCTCCAGGCTCAACTGAGGGAGAGGATCTGCAACCAAGCCCTCTCATGTGATTGTTAATGGGATTCAGTGTCGCACATGATGTTAGACTGAGAGACTTGGTTCCTTGCTGTCTGTTGGCCAGAGGCCTCCCTCAATTGCTTACCACATGGGTCTCTATAGGACAGTTTGCTATGTGGCAGCTGGTTTCTATGACAGTGAGCAAGAGAATAAGAGAGGGCAAGCAAGATGGAACCAGAGCTATTTTGTAGCTAATCTCAGAAGTGATGTCCCATTACCTTTGCTTTGTTCTATTTGTTAGAAGTATGTCACTAAGTCCAGTCCACACTCAAGGGTAGGGGATTACATAAGGACACCAATACTAGTACGAGAAGATTATTAGGAGCCAGCTTAGAAACTGTGTACCACAAAACAGACTCATGGGCAATGACCAGTAACAGCGGCTTGTTAGAACATTGGAATGGCCTACTGAACATGCAGCTCAAGTGCCAATTTGGTGGCAATATCCTACAGATGGAGTGTCATCATTCAGGACAGAGGACCTCTTTATGAGACTGAATCTCCTCTATTAAGAATATAAAAGGTGGAAGCAGCAGTAGTGTCACTCACCATTACTCCCGATGACTCACTCTGGTAATTTTGGACTCTGCAGGATTCGAAGTTCTGGTCCCCAAAGGAAGTACTCTCTTACTTCCTTTGAAGTAAGGGGACAGAGCAAAGAATTCCACTGAAGTATAAGGGACAGCTTCTACCTGGACACTTTGGAACCTTTGTGTCCAGAGGCAAGTAGGCAAGAAGTGCCACCATTTTGGCAGGAGTAATAAATCCTGATCAGCAAGAGAAATGGAGCTGCTTTTAGACAATGGGGTCAGGGATGAGCCCGGGTTATCTACTTGGGGATCTCTTGATAATCCCTCACTCAACTATAACTGTGAAAGAGCACAGACAGCAGTCCTGGTGTAGGAAGGCTATGAATGCCAAAGGCTCAGATCCCTCGGAGAAGAGAGTTAAGGTTAAACCACCAGGAGAGCCACCAACACCTGCTGAAGTAAAGGTTGCGGGTAGGGGAGACTTAGCCTGGATAGTAGAGGAAGGAGAGGGTGAGTGTCACTTTGGCTCTAAGACTAACTGCAGACACGTATGTTTATTGCGGCACTATTCACAATAGCAAAGACTTGGAATCAACCCAAATGTCCATCAGTGACAGATTGGATTAAGAAAATGTGGCACATATATACCATGGAATACTATGCAGCCATAAAAAAGGATGAGTTTGTGTCCTTTGTAGGGACATGGATGCAGCTGGAAACCATCATTCTCAGCAAACTATCACAAGAACAGAAAACCAAACACTGCATGTTCTCACTCATAGGTGGGAATTGAACAATGAGATCACTTGGACACGGGAAGGGGAACATCACACACCGGGGCCTATTGTGGGGAGGGAGGAGGGGGGAGGGATTGCATTGGGAGTTATACCTGATGTAAATGACGAGTTGATGGGTGCTGACGAGTTGATGGGTGCAGCACACCACCATGGCACATGTATACATATGTAACAAACCTGCACATTGTGCACATGTACCCTAGAACTTAAAGTATAATAATAATAAAAAAAAAAAAAAGACTAACTGCAGAGATGGGATTATAGTTTGTCCCACTAACCTCCTTTTTCTAAGATTCTTTTCAGGAAGAGAGGACTATGGGAACCATGGTGGAGCTGCTCCTTGAACTTGTGTGGAGAAGGGGATCTGTGAGGTAAAGGCTAGACTGTGGTGACCATGAAAGTGTATTGCTCAGATCTCCCTTCTAGAGAACCAGGTGCAAGGAGGTAGGCAGCCAACAGTCTCCAGCTGCTGCATCTTTGAATACATCCAAGCATTCACTTCAAGGTCACAGTCTACCTAGGCTGGTCCAAGCCAATGATTGAAATGGGAAGTACTACAGCTGGGTCATTTATGGCTAACATGACATTCCTCTGATGAATAATCTCAGCTCTGGAACTCTCCACTGGCCTGGCTGAGACTTGCGGCGAGTTGCACTGCAGTCTGAGGTTCCTTCTTCACAATTCTCCTTCCCCTTCTCTCCTTCCATGGAGGTCAGACCTGCGTCACAGTCTGAAGGCTTTTCCTACCTGCTCCCTTGCCCCTATATCCTTCATGGGCTTTGTTCCCCAGTAAATCTCATGCGTGTCTAATTCCTTTTTGGGGACTGCTTCTTGGAGGACACAAAATGACCCAGAGCAGAGTGACCTTATTTCTTGGAGTTGAAGGTAAAGTTCCAGAAAAAAGTATCTTCAATGTAGATAGATTCTAACTCAACATGTAAATGTCCCAATTATACAAATCCAGACTGCAGTGTAACTTTTGGAGAATAGGTTTATACATTAACGAACACTGTAAATACCTGTTGCTATGGTCAGTTGGACACTGTGACCAAGCAGGTAACTCCTCAGATGGATATATGAGTGCTTGAAGGAGTGAAAGTAGGAGTTGCCTACTGCTGTCCTTTCCTGTAAGACAGAGTCTTGATTAATGCCAAGACTTCGGAAATCCTGAATACTAAAGGGTAAACTGTAATTCCATTTAAGCTCCATGATCAGAATGAGAAATAAGTAAATAAAATATTAAATGAGTCAGAATGCTCTCCTCCTTTGCATGAGCTACTCTGCAGGACATTTTTCTGATTAAAGGGCTTAAGCAATTTATTTTAACAAAAGTGATCAGTAAACTTTCCAGCAATCAAAGTTGCAAGTTAAGTAAAAGATCCCTTGGAAATTCTTGGCTTGGTCTCTTATTTATCACTCAGAACTTTCTTGATACAAAAAACCATTTGATATTTTCAGTGTTTTCTCCCACACTACTCCACCCTCTGCATTTTTCAAAGAATTTAATAGAACTGCTGTGGCTTTTTGGTTTCAGAGGCAATTGAAATAATATGTAAGATAGATACACAATTAGGGGATAAATGTGTAAGAAGTCAAGTCCTACTTCTGTCTATTATGACTGTAACTTGTGCAAAACAAACATCTCATATCACAGCATGTTTATTAAACATCTAAAAGATCTTGCCTTGGATTTTTTTTTATAGAACTAGAGAAGTTTTTAGTCTTTTTTTTCTAAGAAACTGAATAGTCACCAAAACCTGATTGAACCCTAAGTTCTTTCAAATGTCAGTGCCTCCATTAAGGCTAGGGAATGCTCTGGCTTTATTTTGATTAAAAATTTGAAGAGCAGATGAGCAGTAGCATTAAAAAAAAAAAGAGAGACAAGAAAGAATGTAGGCAAAATTTTTAAAGCTATAAAAATAACAGTTAATAGTTACTGAACACTATGGGCAGATTTATAGAGATTATCCTATTTATTCCAAAAAAGAACCCTGTAAGACAGGATGCCATTATTATCCCCACTATCCAAATAAGAAAACCAAGATTTAGAGAGGCTAAGCAACGTGCCCAACGTGTCACACAGTCAGGTCCACATGATTCTAGGGCAGGAGTTGGTAAACCCTTCTGTAAAAAACCAGATGTAATATTTTCAGCTGTGCAGGTCTTACAGTCTCTGGGTCTTCATTGCAACTACCAACTTTGTTGTCGTATTGTGATAGAAGCTATCAATGATAACATAAATGAATGAGCATGACTGTGTTCCAGTAGGGCTTAATTTACAAAAACAGGCCAGCTAGATTTGGTTAGTGGGCCTAATCACTGTGAATGTTTCTTGTTCTTAGGTGGGACTCTGTTTTAAATTGCAAAGCACATGAGTTGCTTTCAAAGTAAATGTATTTTAAATCCTACAGAGAAAATTCTAACCAAGTTGAATCTAACTAAGTTACAAAACTTATTCATTCGGCAAATACCAGCTGAGTGCTTATTGCTGGGATGTTGGCAATATGGTGGTCACAGAGACCTTAATGGAGTCTAATGTGGAAAAAAGACAAGTAAATAGAGAGCTATTATTTCCATACACTGTGATAAACGCTATTTGATGGGGCAGGGATTGGGATACCAAGAAAACACAGCAAAAGGGCAACAAACCTAGCCTGGGCAATTAGGAAGCCTCTGGCAGAACAGGCCAATGGTCCTTTGCCAACTCTCTGCTCCCACCACCCAGCTCCACTCTCCAGGAGCAAAGGTTATTTAAACAACAACAGCTGGAGCATGGCTTCAGCTAGCTGTCCAGTCTCCATGGGCTTCAAGCTCAGGCCCTTTGTAGTCTCATGAACCAGGGTCTGCCAATGTCACCTGGAGATCTGTTCAAAGAAATCACCAGTTTGTTTTGAAGGGTCTTGGTTTCTCTAGCTTCACCTTGAATCCTGACCCTCTCTAAGAGGCCATAGTGCTCAAACTCAGTTGTCATCTACTCACCCAAAGAGTGGCATTTAGAGCAAGTGGGTAAGCCTGGATTAATCTACCAGGGCTTCTGAAACCTGGCTGTCTATGAACTATTTACTTGAATAGCATTCTAGAACTCTGAGCCTAGCGATTTGGAAAGTACTTGTTAAGTGGATGAGAAGCCAACTTTTAAACAAGCCCCACAAGTATGTCTGGTGTGCATGAACCATGTTTGGAAACTGCTGGCCGGAAGGATTTCTAAAGATGCATTTAACCTTTCCAGCCAACTGTTTATTGCCATGGCTACATTTACAAACATTTTACTAAGAAGGAAGGGAAAATTGAAATGGTTTTAGGGATGTTTACCATGATTTCTACCTTCCCATCACTACCATGTAAGGACAATGGTTTGATAGGCTGATGTGTGGGAGTAAACTTTGTTGCCCTAATATGTTGAAGAATGGTCAGGAGTTCCTCTTTGTTAGGTAACAGAACAAAAATGTGAATCTTGGATGGATGATGCCTGTATGCTTAATTCAGGCATGCTTTACACAGTAAAAGAGCAGTAGCTTTGTATAAATCGAGCCTAGCAAAACACAGGAGAATTCTTCATGCCTTCAGGTTCAGGATGGGTGCTGCTTGGCAGTCTTCTTAGACCCAGAGTTGGTTTAAACTAGTGTTCAGTAGGGTTACTGAGTTCCAGTTGGCAAATGTCATAAGCAAAGGAAGGAAAAGGGTTAAAAAAGAAAGAAAGAAAGAAAAAAAAATACGAGAAAATGTGTTAGAAAGCAACGAGGAAGAAAAGGTATGTTGGAGTGGTAGAAAGTTTCCTATTTCCTGATTATGCTTTAAAAATTAGGTCAATTTTTGGGTTTGGGGTTTTTTGTTACTCCAAAGACCTAGAATTCTCAACTTCTATCACAAATCAGGGCATTTGGGTAGAAACTGAGCTAAAAGATTAGCAGGAGGGTTTTCAACCTTAAAAAAAAAGTTTTGGGGCCGGGATGGGTGGCTCATGCCTGTAATCCAACAGTTTGAGAGGGTGAGGCGGGCAGATTACTTGAGGCCAGGAGTTCGAGACCAGCCCAGCCAACATGGCAAAACCCGTCTCTACTAAAAAATACAAAAATTAGCTGGGCATGGTGGCATGTGTCTGTAGTCCCAGCTACTCAGGAGGCTGAGGTGGGAAGATTGCCTGAGCCCAGGAGTTTGAGGCTACAGTGAGCTATGATGTTGCCACTGCACTCCAACCTAGGTGACAGAGCCAGATCCTGTCTCAAAAACAAAACAAAACAAAAAAACGTCCTGTGTCCCAATTCTCCATTCACTGTAGTTCCTATTACTAGCATATTGGAAAAAGTTCTCATCCTGTATGTTCCTTAATTTCTTTTTTATAAAATGTGTCACCCAGCTCCTGGGCATTGCAAAGGGCCGGCTTACTTTACCTAACAAATATGACTTAAGTGTCTTCGCACTCTCCAGCCTATGGGTGTAACTCCCCATAGCTATGACCCCCAGATTGTTACTGAGGCCTTTATGAACACTGCAAAGGAAAACAGGCCTGCTTCTAACCAGTTTCGACACAGCAGGAACTTTCCCAAATAGTACATTGGCTCTAGAGCGGAGTGTACTTTTTCATCTTACTTCGGAATGTATTTTTATTCTAACATTTGAATATGGATTCTCTAAAATGCTGGGAATTCAAATGGACTTTAAATAAAATAGTGTTGCCATTCTCGGAAGATCTTGTTCCTAGGAAATTGGAAAGCAGGCCAACTTCTCATTCTTAAAGGTGAGTTAAATACGCAGAGGGAGGGAGTAATGTCACAAAGAAACTGAAAGGCAGGTTTGTCATGGATTTGGATGATCAACATTTGGCTGTACTGAATGAGACAGTTCAGACCTTATTTTCCCTCAGATCATGCTCCATTTTAAATATATTATTTTTACCATTTTAAATATATTATGAAAAGTATACGTAAAGAGTGTTTTAAATATATTCCAAAAGTTATTTTTTGAAAGTACCAATTATTTTGTAGGTGGATCAGACTCACCATTAGTGTGGAAGAGAAAAAAAAAATAGAGGATTATACTACCCAAGTCTGCCTGGGAATGAGGAATACCATTCTATTTTAGCATACGAAGAAGTTAATATTTTAATTTTCCTCTTTCCCTTTCTCTGCAATTCCCTCCTCCTTCTCCATCAAGGTAAATTTTCCATGATGGGATTGGTCTGACACAATGATGGGAGGAAAGAAAGGAAGAAGAATAGGCTAGTGATTTGCTTTTCCCTAAGTCTAAGATCTTTATTGGAGGGAGGCAGATTGGCGAGAGATAGTCTCCATCACTTTCTGATGGGTCCTCCAAGGTATAGCTACTGAAGGGAAAACAATTCAAGCCCTCAGAAGCAAAGGGGCTAAGTAGTTTTTGAAAAATAGACACATCTCAGTAGCTTTGGATTATCTACACATTTTGTTGGTATATTGGCCAGTTAATAAAACCTTTCAAGTAGGTTGGGTGCAGTGGCTCATGGCTGTAATTCCAGAGCTTTGGGAAGCCAAGGTTGGAGAAATGCTTGAGGCCATGAGTCTGAGACCAGCCTGGACAACATAGCAAAACCCTATCTCTACAAAAATAAAAATTTTAAAAAGCTAAGTGTGGTGGCACACAGTTGTAGTCCTAGCCACCCAGGAGGCTGAGGCATAGAGATAATTTCAGCCTAGGAGATGGAGATTATAGTGGGCTATGATAATGGCGCTGCATTCCAACCTAGGCAACAGAACAACACCCTTTCTCTAGAAAAAAAAATTATTATTAAATTTTAATTTTAACTTTAAAAAACTCTTTCAAGAAATGTTTCTGCATACTGATAACATACCCAATTCTAATTCTACTACTTGCACAAAGCCATCAGACTGTTTGAGATTCATGAAATGAGATTCATTTAAACACGTTTTTTATGGAGAAGGAAAGAATAACCCAGAGATACTCAGTAATTTTACCAAGGTTACACAGTTAGTACCTGGCAAGTCAAAGATTAAAATCTATAGCTAGTGCACATGCATGCATGTATGTTTCTCACCACATCTAGGGAAGAAATGTCTTGAGAGACATTCTGAGACTCATTAAAAAATTAACCTAATGGAGATTGAAGTTGAGGATGTCTTAATTAGTTATTAAATTTATTAAACCAGACTCTCTGCTGAGGTCCCTCAGGATACATTCACATTAAAATATTTCAAGCCATATAAAATCCCGCTTTAATTACTAAGTATGCATGCCAGCCTGGAAAGATGGGTTTTCAACCCGACTGTCAATAAATACAAGCAAATGCTTAACAGCTCCAAGCACTAGGGCTTCTCCCCTGGTATAACTCCTGTTCCTCCTTTGGTTTAGAGAAATGCACAAATGTGATTTCAGTGATCATTAGAAAAAGTACTAACATCTGATGCATAGGAGAATAACCTGGTATTGATCAATTTACACTTGCAAGGAATCAAAGTAGTGACTAACAACTTGTTATTAATCTGGCTAACATTCATTTAGGTGTCAGACGACAGTGTCCTACTTTCTAGCTTCTTTGATCCTTTTGGCTAGATTCACTATAATACTTGTCCATTAACACAGTGGTTCCCAACAAGCAGCTGTGAAGGTCCTCCAGATGGTTAATCTCCAACAGCATTAGTATTTCTGTGCAGATTAGTGGACAGCTGCTTATAGTATGAAGCAATGCTTTACTTGCTGTGCGATTCCATGCCCCTTTGTCTGTGCTAGACCCTCTGCCTGGAATGCCCTGCCTCTCTTCTCTGACTTCTCTGACGAGTTTCTACTTCCAAGAGCAGATTTAAATGTCATCTCCTCTATGAGGTTTCTTCCTGACTCCCAAAAGGTGGCACTAATTTCTCCTTCCAGTATGTTCCATCGCATTTAACACACAATTTCTGTTACAATGCTTTTCAGATCATATCAAAATCACTAATTTATCTTTTTACCGTTTCAAGTAGAATGGAGCTCCATGAAGAAGTGACTGCATCTCTTCCTCTATGGCTAAAAGTGGCCTGAGTAGGCCTTTGGCCCATGTTGGTTGAATGCATACTGATGCTTCATTGTTCTGTGATTCACTAAATAAGTATATTCATAGACTCTCTTCTCTAGCCCAAATTTCTCTGTTTATCCTTGGGCCCCACCTCTACCCCCGTTTCCTCTCCAGTGCCCTGAGTAACGCCTTTAGGGGTATGACTTGGGTTTTCACTATGCCTTGAGTTTTTTCCTCAAAGTCTTTCTATTCATTCTGTTGGGACTTCGATGAGCATTGCTCTTTTGGGCCAAGGGTTTCCCTAATCTGGTTCCAACTTTTTTTTTTTTTTTTAACAACATCTTCCTGAAACAGCCTCCCTTCCTGCTAGTGCCTGCAAGTTGTTTGTTCTTTTAGTTTTTTATTTCCCCAACTCCAGAGCAAAATATTTCTGTACTTGTTTTTTCCTGTGATAAAATATACATAACATAATATTTACATTTAACCACTTATAAGTGTACAATTCAGGGGAATTAAATTCTTTACTTCTTAATGGTGAATTCCATGAGTCTGCCACACTCATGATGGCTAGCTTATATGCCCATGGGAGAGATTAACAAGAGGACACAAGTGAGATCCCTGGAAGCCTCCAACCTTTCCATATTCCTCTCCAGGTTCCTTAACAGTTCACTCACTTTTCAATTCAAGAGACTTTTCCAGTGGAAGGTAATCTGCAAAAGGCAGTGCCAGGTTGGGTGGGAGACACAGTGCTTCAGACCATCTTCCTGTCCTCCAAGAACTCCTCTTCAGCGGGAGAAGAAAGCCAGACCAAAAAACTAATTATCAAACAAAATGCAGTAAAAATAAATTAAAAATTTAAAAATCTACCAGAATGCACAAGTGCTAAGAGATGGAATGAGGAGGAAAAATTAGGTCTAACTAGAAGAGACGGACAGATGAATAGAATTTCTAAAGGAGGAGAAGAGTGATCCTGGCAGAACACAGTAAAGAACAGTACCACATGTAGAAAGTGCGCAATAATTTATTGAATGAAATAATAATTTATTGAATGAAATGAAATGCATGGCTGTAAAAATGAATACATGGATGAAAGCCAAATTGTAGCAAAGGCCAGGAACGGTGAGTGCGCAAGGGAAATTTGATGTCTGATGTGTAATAGCTGGCTGTGGTCAGGATTTATGGTGGAATGCCCGGAGCTTACCCTTGTTCTTTTCTGCAAATTACAACTCAATTCTCAAACTATTACATGGTCCACATAACTAAGAGGATAGGATGGAGTTGTCAAATGACCTCACAAATGGAATAATGGTGGTGTAAGCAGAAAAGACTGACATCCTCCCTTCTATTTTCTTGTGCCACCTCTGCCATCAATCTTGAATTTCTAGGAGTCACTTCCCAATGGTGAATAATCACTTCCAGTGACACAGAGCCATTTCAACCCTTTCAAGAGCTAATTATATCTCCACAAATGACAACTGTGATTATTAGATATAGAAATGGTCATAATGCACTTTGGGAGGCCGAGACGGGTGGATCACGAGGTCAGGAGATCGAGACATCCTGGCTAACACGGTGAAACCCCGTCTCTACTAAAAAATACAAAAAACTAGCCGGGCTAGGTGACGGGTACCTGTAGTCCCAGCTACTCCGGAGGCTGAGGCAGGAGAATGTCGTGAACCCGGGAGGCGGAGCTTGCAGTGAGCTGAGATCCGGCCACTGCACTCCCGCCTGGGCGATAGAGTGAGACTCCGTCTCAAAAAAAAAAAAAAAAAAAAAAAGAAATGGTCATAATGTTGCTCTTTGAGACACAAAAAGCAGTGGAATATTTGCATCTTAAGGTATGTTGGTGTATACATGCACCTTAGTATCACACACACTCCTATAGACATATACCTGTATTCACACATATGTGTTTGTAAAATACTCACATTGGTACAGGTATATAGACATGTAAACTCCCTTTCTAAAACAAAGATTCATAATTTTCTAAGATTGCACTAAGTCTCTGTGTTTGCCAAACATGACAGCATGATAGGGAAGGAATTAAGGCCCTTGTGCTATCATAACTTGCTGGGCAAGCACAAGGCAGGGATGTGCGCTAGAGGCTTCTTTTGCTGGGAACAGCCCAGCACGTAAAGTTAACCCTGAGATCAACACCGTCAGTGAGATGAGTTATAGGACTTCATGGCAGAGCATCACAGAAACTCAGGAACATATCAAAGCATTCGTTACTCTGGTGGCAGGAAATAAGCTGAAAGAATTTAGAGAATTGCAATCACACATAATAGCGTTATCACTGGTGACTAGAATTTGAATTATGTGCACACAGACTTCTCCCCCAGTAGGTACTGCTTACAAGCACTTAAGGAAAATGGGGTTCTGGATAAAATCAATTAGAGAGCAGTTACACGAAGTTGGGCAAATGCTATAAAGTGTAAACAGTAGGACAGAGTGCAGCCAGGGTGGGTGAAATTCAATTCTGAGTAAAAAGTGCAGTTTTGACAGCATTGCTGGGGAATATTTGTTTCCCTTGGGGATGTGATAGTTTAGGACTGTCATTATGATGGACATGCAATCACTGAGACTCCTGCACGGGACATTCTTTGTTTGCACTCCTCAGCATCTACCATAGCATGCTGTAGGTGTGACGGGGCAGTGCAGAGGGATAGTGGGGAGAGCTACAGTTCTGACCAGATCTCTCTAATTGCCAAAATGACTCAAACTATATAGGTTGAGCCCTTTTATCAAGGGCAGAGATCAAGGCAGCCCACAGCTGGAAATTCTCTCCATAGTCCTTGAAGTTGGCAGACAATCAGAATCACCAAGGAACTTTTTTAAAAACATAGATTCCTGGGCCCTATCACCCAGAATCTGACCTTGTAAGTCTGGGCTGGAGCCCACAACCTTGTCTTTTTTCAAAAAAGTTCCATGGTGGTTCTGTAATCCAATAGTTTGAGGACCACTGGTTTACGTGATAGTGATTCATTATTCATTCATTTATTTACTTATTTATTTTTGAGACGAAGTCTCCCTCTGTCACCCAGGCCAGAGTGCAGTGGTGCAATTTGGCTTACTGCAACTTTGACCTCCTGGGCTCAAGTGATCCTCCCACCTCAGCCTCCCAGGCAGCTAGGACTAAAGGTGCATGTCACCAAGCCCAGCTAATGTTTGTAGTTTTTGTAGAGAGAGGGTTTTGCCATGTTGCCCAAACTGGTCTCAAACTCCTGGCCTCAAGCAATCCTCTTATCTAGGCCTCTGAAAGTGCTGGGATTACAGACATGAGCCATAGCACATGGTCGAAGTGTATTTTTGCCAGTACGTAGCAAAAATGGAAGATAAGTAAAAAAGGAGGGAATGAGATTTGAGAGTCCCATAGTATCTGTCAGGGCCTCTAACCCTCTTCTCTTCTGCCTAGAGGTCCACGGCCCTGAGGTTTTCTTCTGGATGATGAGAGGGTAAGCCTGGCAGCTTAGAGAGCTATGGACTGCTTCATACTGCAGAAGGACTAAGAATGGGCTATGCCTAAACTGATTAAGATGATTCCCCTCTCTGTGTGGTTTGTCTCCAGGCAAAAATGAGGACTTTAGATCTGAGTGAATCTAAATAACTCAAGTCTAGTTCAAATTAGTGTTTCTCCCTCTGTTAGTAAGGAAGGATGTCTTTCCCTCCTACTCTCTCGACAGTCTTGGCCCTAGTATTTAGAGCTTTATAGATAAATACCAAGTTATAAAGTTTAGTAAAGACATAGACCAACAGTCAGCAACCTTTTTTTAACCTTAAGGAAAAAAATACGGAAACGCATTATTCTAAACTGCCAACGCCAACTCTGTAAGATTTTTTATTGTTATTGAGTATATTTTAATGAACTTATAAACAGGGTGGCTCTCTGTTTTTGTAGCAAGTAGCCAGCCATTAGTTTGAATGGCCACCTGGGTACCATTGCTTTCTATCTTCTAAACACTGCACAGTCATTAAGGATATTCTACACGAGATGACATTGCTGAGGGAAAACCTGGTTGCCATGCACACGTGGCTCACAGGGCTGCTGAGTGGTTTAGAGAAGTCTTGGAAGGTGCTACCCACGTTCCCAAGCACCACTCCTGTCCCTCACTTCAAATGAGGTATACAATAGATTTCAAAGACTTATTTTAAAATGCCCCCAATTGCATAATTATTTTTTAGATAATTATGCATTTGATATTTGATAACTCGAATGGTTACCAAATAGTTAAAAAAAACTAGAATCAATTATCTCATGGAAAGAATGTTCAACTCTGCATCTAGAATTTCTTTTAGTCATTCCAGGGAGAGTAATGAAAAAGCAGTAAATTATTATTGCACTGAGTTTTCAGTGGATGAATCTGGAAGCAATATTACCAGGATCTGTGTAACTCTGTATGTTAAGTCATACCATCATGCTCTTTCCTCTTGCATAATTTGGTAGAAAATGGTATGAAGTTTAACAAACAAATAAGGTGCATTTAAAAATAAATACTGCTAAAATGTAGCCATAAATTTAGAAAATCAGTGGATACTATAAAATTATAGCATAAAGTCCCAGTCCCATTTCCAAACATCCTTATTGGTACCCAGAAATTTTCTGGATGGTGAATAGAGCTAGTTTCTAGTGATGCAATAAAGTGTGAAAAATGGTCTTGTACTCAGTTGCTTAGTTGTTTGAAAAACAGATCTTGAACATGAAAAAAATGAATAATAAATCACAGAATTTTCACCCAATCAATTTCTTCATAGGTTATGTTGATTCTGGCAAAAAGTTGAAAGGCAGAAATGGGAAAAAAACATCAAACCAGGGCTGGAAACATAAATCAGACAGTTTAAGTGGGCTTTCAGAGAAAAAATTCAAAGGAAGGGAGAACTAATTTACTTGCCTGTTAAGTGCTTAGAGAGCTTTACTTACAGTAATTTCTTATGCTGAATATCAGAATTTTTAAACTTTTAAATAGAATTTAAATTGAAATAGCTACAATTTCCTGACAGATTACAACGTGCCAAACACTTTATATACGTTAGTTTGCATCCTTACCTCAGTCTTCATTGCAGAGATTATTATTATCATTTTACAAATGATAAAATGGGAACTTGAACAGGTTAGGTCACATAGTATAGTTGATTATACTACTGTTCACCCTATTTGCCCCTCTTTATGTGAATCCAGGCATGGTCATAGCACTGACTTCGGCCAATGAAATGTGAGCAGAAATGATGTGTGTTACTTCTGGACTGAAGTTTTAAGAGCCAATGCATGGTTGGCTATGCCTTCTGTCTGCTGTGAAATCAGCAGTGCTCCAGAGGGAAGAAGCTTGGGTCCTGGAGTGAAGACTGTGTGGAGTAAAGTCGCATTCAGCCCATGATGGACATAAAGCATGAATGAGAAACAAAACTAGGAGGTGGTAAGCCACTGATAGTTCGAGATTGCTCATTTCTGTAACAAAATCTAGCCAATCCTGTCTGGTACACACAGTTTAAGTGGCAAAACTCAAGTTTCTTTGATTTCTAAGCCTTGGGCACAGAAGAAAGGTAGTGACATAGACTAGGCACTCCATAAACATTTGTTGAAGGAAGGAATTTTTGGTTGTTGCCCAGCATTGAACACAATACTTCAGATGTGATCTGATCCACGTAAGAGTCATTAGGAGTACAAACACTCTTTTTACACTGAACATCTGTTAATGAAGGTTTAGAGTACATTAGCTTTTTTGTCAACTGTACTTATTTCTTTAGCAAAAAAGTTATTGTCTACATGACATGTACAAGGCACAGAGTGAGGTGTCATGGCTGATACAAAAACAAAACATAAAAATGATTGTCTTCCAGCTGTTCATAATTTCATGAGTGAGAGTCGCACATTCACAACCAGCTGTGTCAAAAGGCAATGAATAGAGTTGGACAGTGTGTTTTGTTAACTGTAGATTGAGTATGGAACGAGGCAGTCATGAGTTTCAGTCATTCATTCCACAAATACACGTTGAGCATCAACAATGAGTTGAGTGCTGTGTTCACTCCTGCAGATACAGGTTAAAAAAAAATACAGTCCCAGTCTCAAAGGTCTTGCAAGCTAGTGCGAGAGACAAATTAGTTAATAGGGAATTATACTAGAGCATGATAAGAGCTGTAATAAAGTTAAGCTCAGGAAGCTATGGATATATGGAGGAAGACTATCAGCCTGGAAGAGTCAAAGAAGGCATTCTGGAGGAAGTGAGTCATAAGTTGATTCCTAAAAGATGAGTGAGTGTTTGCAGATGAAGAAGGAGAGGGAATGTACTGGTGCAGAGAAAAAGAAGTACATTTGCCTGTAATCCCAGCATTTTGGGAGGCCAAGGCGGGTGGATCACAAGGTCAGGAGATGGAGACCATCCTGGCTAACACGGAGAAACCCAGTCTCTGCTAAAAATACAAAAATTAGCTGGGCGTGGTGGCGTGTGCCTGTAATCCCAGCTACTTCAGAGGCTGAGGCAGGAGAATCACTTGAACCCGGGAGACGGAGGTTGCAGTGAGCTAAGATTGCACCACTACACTCCAGCCTGATGACAGAAAAAGATTCTGGAAAAAAAAAAAAAACAAAAAAAACTACAGTCAAGCCCCAGTGAGCAGTTGGTGG
This sequence comes from Mandrillus leucophaeus, assembly GCF_000951045.1. Taxonomy (NCBI): domain Eukaryota; kingdom Metazoa; phylum Chordata; class Mammalia; order Primates; family Cercopithecidae; genus Mandrillus; species Mandrillus leucophaeus. Next base: position 2,865,536 of record NW_012104220.1, on the reverse strand, counting down.
AAAGGCGAGGATACAGAGACAAAATAGTTTGAAAGAACATGACTTGTTCTAGGAGACAGCAAGTAATACACTGTCTTACTCAGCATGGGCTACCCTAATAAAATATTATGGACTGAGTAGCTTAGAATAGAAATTTACTTCTTCACAGTTATGAGGGCTGGAAGTCTTACATTAGGGTGCCAGCATGGTCAGGGTCTGTTGAGGGTCCTCTTCCTGGCTTGCAGATGGCTGCCTTCTTGCTGTGCCCTCACATGGCAGAGAAAGATTTCTTCTTCTTTTCATAAGGACACCAATCCTACCAGCCCCACTCTTATGACCTCATTTAACTGTAATTATGGCCTAAAAAAACAGTCACATTAGGGGTTTAGGGCTTCAACATATAAATTTGGGAAAGGCACAAATATTCAACCCATAACATATACTAAGGATTGAAAAATAAGAAAAAATTTAGTCTGAGCATGGTGGCTCATGCCTATAATCCCAGCACTTTGGGAGGCGAAGGCAGGAGGATCACTTGAGACCAGGAGTTCAAGACCAGCCTGGGCAACATGGTGAAACCCCATCTCTACAAAAAATACAAAAATTAGCCAGGCGTGGTGATGCACACCTGTAGTCCCAGCTACTCGAGAGGCTGAAGTGGGAGGATCACCTGACACTGGAAGGTTGAAGCTGCAGTGAGTTGAGATCATGCACTGCACTCCAGCCTGGGCGACAGAGTGAGACCCTGTCTCAAAAATAAATAAATTTAAAAAGTGAGGTCAGAAGAAACAGAGAGGATGAATAGATTTCAGAAAAATTAAGAAGGAAATAGAATAAACAAGGTCTTTGGTGATCAAATGAATTGGTACGTTAGGAGTCAAAGATGATCTCAAAAGTTGGGTTCCAGTGACTGAGAAAGTGGAATATAATGTGGTAAATGTGGAAAAACAAACTGAATTTTCCTCTGCTCTCACACAACAATCACAATCCTTGGGTGTCCTCCAATTCAATTCTGACACTATCAACCTGGAGATAGCATTAGATCCCACAGGTTAAGGGCTCAATCCCCAGGACATCCTGCTACACCTATCAGACAACAGTCACAAGTCCAGGCCTCTGGAACTTCTGATTGACTGGCTCAAGTTGAGGTTTCCACTACCCTCTTTGAGTTTGATTAATTTGCTGGAGTGGCTCCCAGAACTCAGGTAAACACTTTCATTTACTGGTTTATTATAAAGGAGATTACAAAGAATGCTGTTATGGTTTGGCTCTGTGGCCCCACCCAAATCTCATCTGGAATCATAATCCCCACATGTTGAGGGAGGGAGATGATTGGATCATGGGGGTGGTTTCCCACATTGTGTTCTCATGATAGTGAGTAAATTCTCATGAGATCTGATGGTTTTATAAGGCAGTTTTCCCTGCTCTTTCTAGCTGGGTCATTCCTGCCACCGTATGAAGAAGTTATTTGCTTCCCCTTTTGCTTCTACCCTGATTGTAAGTTTCCTGAGGCCTCCTCAGCCATCTGGAAATGTGAGTCAATTAAACTTTTTTTACTATTATTATTATTATTATTATTATACTTTAAGTCCTAAGGTACATGTGCACAAGTTGCAGGTTTGTTACACACGTATACATGTGCCATGTTGGTTTGCAGCACCCATCAACTCATCATTTACATTAGGTATTTCTCATAATGCTATCCCTCCCCTAGCACCCCACCCCACAACAGGCCCTGGTGTGTGATGTTCTGCTGCCTGTGTCCATGTGTTCTCATTGTTCGACTCACACTTATGCATGAGAACATGCGGTGTTTGGTTTTCTGTCCTTGTGATAGTTTGCTCAGAATGATGGTTTCCAGCTTCATCCATGTCCCTGCAAAGGACATAAACTCATCCTTTTTTTATGGCTGCATAGTATTCCATGGTGTATATGTGCCACATTTTCTTTATCCAGTCTATTATTGATGGACATTTGGGTTGGTTCCAAGTCTTTGC
>NW_012104220.1:2787900-2863510 GCF_000951045.1 Mandrillus leucophaeus | reverse complement strand
ATTTGGGTTGGTTCCAAGTCTTTGCTATTGTGAATAGTCCTGCAATAAACATACGTGTACATGTGTCTTTAGAGTAGCATGATTTATAATCCTTTGGGTATATACCCAGTAATGGGATCGCTGGGTCAAATGGTGTTTCTAGTTCTAGATCATTGATCCACACTGTCTTCCACAATGGTTGAACTAATTTACACTCCCACCAACAGTGTAAAAGCGTTCCTATTTCTCCACATCCTCTCCCACATCTGTTGTTTCCTGACTTTTTAATGATCCCCTTTCTAACTGGCGTGAGATGGTATCTCATTGTGGTTTTGATTTGCATTTCTCTGATTACCAGAGATGATGAGCATTTTTTCATATGTATGTTCGCTGCATAAATGTCTTTTTTTGAGAAGTGTCTCTTCATATCCTTTGCCCACTTTTTGATGGGGTTATTTGTTTGTTTCTTGTAGATTCTGGATATTAGCCCTCTGTCAGATGGGTAGATTGCAAAAATTTTCTCCCATTCTGTAGGCTGCCTGTTCACTCTGATGGTAGTTTCTTTTGCTGTGCAGATGCTCTTTAGTTTAATTAGATCCTATTTGTCTATTTTGGCTTTCGTTGTGGTTGCTTTTGGTGTTTTAGTCATGAGGTCCTTGTCCATGCCTATGTCCTGAATGATATAGCCTAGGTTTTCTTCTAGGGTTTTTATGGTTTTAGGTCTTACATTTAAGTCTTTAATCCATCTTGAGTTAATTTTTGTATAAGGTGTAAGTAAGGGATCCAATTTCAGCTTTCTACATATGGCTAGCCAGTTTTCCCAGCACCATTTATTAAATAGGGAATCCTTTCCCCATTGCTTGTTTTTGTCAGGTTTATCAAAGATCAGATGGTTGTAGATGTGTGGTGTTATTTCTGAGGCCTCTGTTATGTTCCATTGGTCTATATCTCTGCTTTGGTACCAGCACCATGCTGTTTTGGTTACTGTAGCCTTGTAGTATAGTTTGAAGTCAGGTAGTGTGATGCCTCCAGCTTTGTTCTTTTGGCTTAGGATTGTCTTGGCTAAGCAGGCTCTTTTTTGTTTCCATATGAAATTTAAAGTAGTTTTTCCAATTATGTGAAGAAAGACACTGGCAGCTTGATGGGGATAGTATGAAATCTATAAATTACCTTGGGCAGTATGGCCATTTTCACGATACTGATTCTTCCTATCCATGAGTATGGAATGTTCTTCCATTTGTTTGTGTCCTCTTTCATTCCACTGAGCTGTGGTTTGTAGTTCTTCTTGAAGAGGTCCTTCACATCCCTTGTAAGTTGGATTCCTAGGTATTTTATTCTCTTTGTAGTAATTGGGAATGGGAGTTCATTCATTATTTGGCTCTCTGTTTGTCTCTTCTTGGTGTATAGGAATGCTTATAATTTTTGCACATTGATTTTGTATCCTGAGACTTTGCTGAAGTTGCTTATCAGCTTAAGGAGATTTTGGGCTGAGATGATGGGGTTTTCTAAGTATACAATCATGTCATCTACAAGCAGAGACAATTTGACTTCCTCTTTTCCTAACTGAATACCCTTTATTTCTTTCTCCTGCCTGAGTGCTCTGGCCAGAACTTCCAATATTATGTTGAATAGGAATGGTGAGAGAGGGCATCCTTGTCTGCTGTCAGTTTTCAAAGGGAATGTTTCCAGTTTTTGCCCATTCAGTATGATATTGGCTGTGAGTCTGTAATAAATAGCTCTTATTATTTTGAGACACGTTCCATCAATACCTAGTGTATTGAGAGTTTTCAGCGTGAAAGGCTGTTGAATTTTGTCGAAGGCCTTTTCTGCATCTGTTGAGATAATCATGTGGTTTTTGTTGTTGGTTCCGTTTATGTAATGGATTATGTTTATTGATTTGCATATGTTGAACCAGCCTTGCATCCCAGAGATGAAGCCAACTTAATTGTGGTGGATAAACTTTTTGATGTGCTGCTGGATTCGGTTTGCCAGTATTTTATTGAGGATTTTCACATCAATGTTCATCAGGAATATTGGCCTAAAATTATCTTTTTTATTGTTGTTGTGTCTCTGCCAGGCTTTGGTATCAGGATGATACTGGCCTCATAAAATGATTTAGGGAAGATTCCCTCTTTTTCTATTGATTGGAATAGTTTCAGAAGGAATGCTACCAGTTCCTCTTTGTATCTCTGGTAGAATTTGGCTGTGAATCCATCTGGTCCTGGACATTTTTGGTTGGTAGGCTATTAATTATTGCCTGAATTTCAGAACCTGTTATTGGTCTATTCAGGTGTTTATAGTATTCTCTGATGGTAGTTTGTATTTCTGTGGGATCAGTGGTGATGTCCCCTTTATTATTTTTTTATTGTATCTATTTTATTCTTCCTTCTTTTCTTCTTCATTAGTCTTGCTAGTGGACTACCTATTGTGTTGATCATTTCAAAAAACGAGCCCCTAGATTCATTGATTTTTTGAAGGGTGTTTTGTGTCTCTATCTCCTTCAGTCCTGCTCTGATCTTTGTTATTTCTTGTCTTCTGCTAGCTTTTGAATTTGTTTGCTCTTATTTTTCTAGTTCTTTTAATTGTGATGTCAAGGTGTCAATTTTAGATCCTTCCTCCTTTCTCTTGTGGGCATTTAGTGCTATAAATTTCCCTCTACACACTGCTTTAAATATGTCCCAGAGATTCTGGTACATTGTGTCTTTGTTCTCATTGGTTTCAAAGAACATCTTTATTTCTGCCTTCATTTTATCACTTACCCAGTAGTCATTCAGGAGCGGGTTGTTGAGTTTCCATGTAGTTGTGTGGTTTTGAGTGAGTTTCTTAATCCTGAATTCTAATTTGATTGCACTGTGGTCTAAGAGATAGTTTGTTGTGATTTCCGTTCTTTTACATTTGCTGAGGAGTGTTTTACTTCCAATTATGTGGTCAGTTTTAGAATAAGTGTGATGTGGTGCTGAGAAGAATGTATATTCTGCTGGTTTGGGATGAAGAGTCCTGTAGATGTCTGTTAGGTCCACTTGGTCCAGAGCTGAGTTCAAGTCCTGGATATCGTTGTTAATTTTCTGTCTTGTTGATCTGTCTAATATTGACAGTGAGGTGTTAAAGTTCCCCATTATTGTGTGGGAGTCTAAGTCTCTTTGTAGGTCTCTAAGAACTTGCTTTATGAATCTGGATGCTCCTGTATTGGGTGCATATATATTTAGGATAGTTAGCTCTTCTTGTTGAATTGATCCCTTTGGCATTATGTAGTGGCCTTCTTTGTCTCTTTTGATCTTTGTTGGTTTAAAGTCCGTTTTATCAGAGACCCAGGATTGCAACCCTTGCTTTTTTTTTTTTTTTGCTTTTCACTTGCTTCCTCTTTTCCTAATTGAATACCCTTTACAAAGGGAAGCTGGTATCATTCCTTCTGAAACTATTCCAATCAATAGCTGCTCCATCCCTTTATTTTTAGCCTACGTGTGTCTTTGCACATGAGATGGGTCTTCTGAATACAGCACACTGATGGGTCTTGACTCTTTATCCAACTTGCTAGTCTGTGTCTTTTAATTGGGGTATTTAGCCCATTTACATTTAAGGTTAATATTGTTATGTGTGAATTTGATCCTGTCATTATGATGCTAGCTGGTTATTTTGCCTGTTAGTTGACGCAGTTTCTTCATAGCTTCAGTGGTCTTTACAATTTGGCACGTTTTTGCAGTGGCTGGTACCAGTTGTTCCTTTCCATGTTTAGTGCTTCCTTCAGGAGCTCTTGTAAGGCAGGCCTGGTGGTTATAAAATCTCTCAGCATTTGCTTGTCTGTAAAGGATTTTTTTTCTCCTTCACTTATGAAGCTTAATTTGGCTGGATATGAAATTCTGGGTTTAAACTTCTTTTCTTTAAGAATGTTGAATATTGGTCCCCACTCTCTTCTGGCATGTAGGGTTTCTGCAGAGAGATCCACTGTTAGTCTGATGGGCTCCCCTTTGTGGGTAACCCGACCTTTCTCTTTGGCTGCCCTTAACATTTTTTTCCCTCATTTCAACCTTGGTGAATCTGACAATTATGTTTCTTGGCGTCACTCTTCTTGAGGAGTATCTTTGTGGTGTTCTCTGTATTTCCTGAATTTGAATGTTGGCCTGCCTTGCTAGGTTGGGGAAGTTCTCCTGGATAATATCCTGAAGAGTGTTTTCCAGCTTGGTTCCATTTTCCCTGTCACTTTCAGGTACATCAATCAAACGTAGATTTGGTCTTTTCACATAGTCCCATATTTCTTGGAGGCTTTGTTCATTTCTTTTCATTCTTTTTTCTCTAATCTTGTCTTCTCACTCTATTTCATTAATTTGATCTTCAATCACTGATATCCTTTCTTCTGCTTGATCAATCGGCTATTGAAGATTGTGTATGCTTCACGAAGTTCTCATACTGTGGTTTTCAGCTCCATCAGGTCATTTAAGCTCTTCTCTACACTAGTTATTCTAGTTAGCCATTCATCTAACCTTTTCTCAAGGTTTTTGGCTTTCTTGCAATGGGTTAGAACATGGTCCTTTAGCTTGGAGAAGTTTGTTATTACTGACCTTCTGAAGCCTACTTCTGTCAACTCATCAAACTCATTCTCTATCCAGTTTTGTTCCCTTGCTGGCAAGGAGTTGTGTTCCTTTGGAGGAGAAGAGGCGCTCTGGTTTTTGGAATTTTCAGCCTTTCTGCTCTGGTTTCTCCCCATCTTTGTGGTTTTATCTACCTTTGGTCTTTGATGTTGGTGACCTACAGATGCGGTTTTGGTATGGATGTCCTTTTTGCTGATGTTGATGCTGTTCCTTTCTGTTTGTTAGTTTTCCTTCTAACAGACAGGCCCCTCAGCTGCAGGTCTGTTGGAGTTTGCTGGAGGTCCACTGCAGACTCTGTTTGCCTGGGTATCACCAGCGGAGGCTGCAGAGCAGCAAATATTGCTGCCTGATCCTTCCTCTGGAAGCTTCATCCCAGAGGGGCACCTGTCTGTATGAGGTGTCTGTTGGTCCCTACTGGGAGGTGTCTCCAGGGACCTACGTGAGGAGGCAGTCTGTCTGTTATTGGAGCTCGAATGCCATGCTGGGAGAACCACTGCTCTCTTCAGAGCTGTCAGGCAGGGACATTTAAGTCTGCAGAAGCTGTCTGCTGCCTTTTGTTCAGATATGCCCTGCCCCCAGAGGTGGAATCTAGAGAGGCAGTAGGCCTTGCTGAGCTGTGGTGGGCTCTGCCCAGTTTGAGCTTCCCTGCTGCACTGTGAGCATAGAACCACCTACTCAAGCCTCAGCAATGGCAGACGCACCTTCCCCTGCCAAGCTGTAGTGTCCCAGGTTGATCTCAGAATGCTGTGCTGGCAGCGAGCAAGGCTCCGTGGGCGTGGGACCCACCAAGCCAGGCATGGGAGGGGATCTCCTGGTCTGCCAGTTTCAAATACCATGGGAAAAGCATGGTATTTGGGCAGAAGTGTACTGTTCCTTCAGGTACAGTCCACTCATTGCTTCCCTTGGCTAGGAAAGGGAAATCCTCCAACTCCTTGCGCTTCCCGGGTGAGGCAACACCCTGCCCTGCTTTGGCTCACCCTCCATGGGCTGCACCCACTGTCCAACCAGTCCCAGTGAGATGAACCAGGTACCTCAGTTGTAAATGCAGAAATCACCCGTCTTCTGTGTCAGTCTCGCTGGGAGCTGTAGACTGGAGCTGTTCCTATTTGGCCACCTTGGAAGCAACCCACCTCTTTTCTTTATAAATTACCCAGTCTCAAGCAGTTCTTTATAGCAATGTGAGAACAGATGAATACAGATACAGATGAAGCTATGCATAGCGGGAGGTGTGAGGGAAAGGGTGTACAACTTCCATGCCCTCCATGGGTGTGCCACCCTCCAGGAACTTCCATGTGTTCAGCTATCTGGAAGCTCCCAAACTTAGTCCTCCAAGGATTTTATGAAGGCTTCATTACATAGGCATGATTTATTAAACCATTGGCCACTTGTGATCAACTTTGCCTTCAGCCCCTCTCCCCTCTCCCAGTTAAAGCGTTAGGCTGAAAGTCCCAATCCTCTAATCGTGGGTTGGTCTTTCTGGTGACCAGCCCCCAACCAGAAGCTATCTAGGGACTGCCAGCCATTGGTCAATCATTACTGTGTAAAAAGATGTCAATGTAGAGTTTCTAAGGATTTTAGGAGTTGTATGCCAAGAAATAGACTGAAGACCAAATATGTATTTCACATATCACAGGTGCTGTTCAATAAAGGAGAAGGATTTGGGCAGAGTGTGGAATGGATAATATTAATCATTTAATTTGGAACATATTGAGTTGTGGGTATTGGTCAGACATACAGCCAAAAGGATCAGCAATTATATATACATACATGTGCACACACACACACAGACGTGTGTATATGTAATATAAATATATATGTATATATTTTTTGAGACAGAATCTTGCTCTGTTACCCAGGCTGGAGTGCCATTGTGGCCCACTGTAGCCTCCATCTCCCAGGCTCAAGTGAAGTAGCTCAGACTACAGGCATGTGCCATAGCACCTGGCTAATTTTTTAAATTTACTTTTTGTAGAGACACTGTCTTGCTGTGTTGAGCAGGCTGATCTCGCACTCAGGGGCTCAAGTGATTGTTTGACCTAGGCCTCCCAAAGTGCTGGAATTACAGGTGTGAGCCACCACACCTGGCCAGCAATTGGATATATTACTTTAGAACTTTGGAGCAAAATTTGGCCGCTAGACTTAGCGATGATAGGAGTATAGGTTGTTCATGCTAGTGACTACTGGCAGTGAATAAGAACACCTAGATAAGATGAGCAGAGGGCTAAATGTCAAGATCATTAAATGACAAGATAAGAGGAGGGAAAATGATGGAATCCTGGAAAATACTAATATTCAAGAGATAAGTGCAGTTGAGAAAATAATATTATCCTGGAAGGCAAGAAATGAAGAGTTTTGAGAAGAAAGCAGACAACAGGGTCAAATGCCCTTGAGAGGCCACATAAGGCAAAGGCTGAAAATTCAATTATTTTGAGAAATTAAGAATTTATTGCTAACTGTGGCAAAAGCAACTTCAGTGAACAGAGTGAAACCAAAAGATATTGAAGTGAATTAAGGTGAGAAAAGAGGTGAGAAAGGTAAAATGACAAATGTAGACCCCTCCTTTCAGTTCAAGAAGAAGGTTTGAAACTGTATTGCTAGGGGAAGGGGAGAACATGTTGACTAGGGCCAACTAGAAGGATTGGAGGTAAGGTTGGAGCTCCTAAAAGAATAGTGATACCAATTTGTACAAATGTCTGGTCTACCTTCATCAGTATCAGGCATAGGTTAGAGAAGGTGGGTAATTGGGTTCACCAGGATTGGGATTTTGCCAAGTGGGTATATAGAAGAATGAGGAAGAATGAAATTGAGAGTGTTAAGCAAGAGAAAGATTGAAAGGATGGGGCTTTGTTTTTAGGCTACCTAGAGAAGGAAATAAAAACTAGAGGAAGCTGAGAAATTGGGGTGAAGTAGAAGAAGAATCAAGGGGCTTAGTGACTTTGATGCAATTAAAAACACACATTGATAAGAAGATTGTACTCAGACATTGTACAATTTAAATTGTAGTTTAAGATTTCAGAAATGGAACAATTCTAATTGATGACAAGATCTAGGAAGTAATTTAGAGTATAGACTAGAAAAAACTAGATATCAGGAAAAGATTAATGATCTGTGAATCTTGGATACTTGCGTGTGCTTATATGTTGACACAATGAATCCATTTGAGAGGGAGAATGTATCAGCCAGCAGGAAACAGATGAAATACCTACTCTGATTCTAATGTGGAATTCTAACTCCACACATTGTGGAATCTTCTAATTCCACATTGGGATATCTGAGGAAGGAACTACTTACAACAGTGCAGTTACAATATAGAGAACCAACAGGATCGTAGAGAACTCTGAGGCAAGAAACAGTGGAACATTTACCATAGATTTGAAAAGATGAGGGGAAAGAGCAATTACCAGAACCTGGAAGAAGGCTGTCTTGAGAGGACAATGACTTTGGTCAAAAGAAACAGCCAATCCAAGAAGACTTTTCTGGGAAGAAGGCAGAAGAATAAATATAGTAGTTCCCCTTATCCATAGTTTCTCTTTCCAGGGTTTCAGTTACCCATGGTCAACCACAGTCTAAGAATATTAAATGAAAAATTCCAAAAATAAACAATTCATAAGTTTTAAATTGTGCACTATGCCAAGTAGCACAATGAAATATCGTTCCATCCAGCCTGGGACGTGAATCATCCCATTGTCCGGCATATCCAAACTGTATATGCTCCCTGCCCGCTAGTCACTTAGTAGCTCTCTCAGTTAGCAGATCGACTGTTGAGGTGGTATGGCAGTGCTTGTATTCAAGTCACTCTTATTTTACTTAATAATGGCACCAAAGCACAAGAGTGGTGATGCTGGCATATTTTTATAATTGTTCTACTTTATTATTAGTTATTGTTGTTAAAGTCTTACTGTGCCTAATTTATAAGATAAAAGTTATAGGCAAGTACATATAGGAAAAACATAGCATATACAGGGTTTAATGCTATCTTTGCTTTCAGGCATCCACTAGGGGTCTTGGAACATATCCCCTGGATCAGGGGGAACTACTGTACTTTTATTTCACGCTCTTCTTTCTCTCAAGTACCTTGCTGGGGCTTCCCCATAGACAAACCCCACCAGAAAGTAGAGGACAAAGAAGTCTGTTGATACAGTTTATATAGACTTTGGCCTCCCCCAGTACAGAGCTGGGTAGACAAGGATGCAAAGTTGCTCTAGAGAGGCAAACAGAGAGACATCCAGCCTAGTGAGATTAGAGACACAAGCTAGAGCAGGGCAAACTGATAATGCATATTTCTGACAAGTTGGGAGAGACTGAGATTCAAGTCTCAGATAGTTGAATGGAACTTAAATAGGAATCATAACTTTGTTATTCTGAGAAGAGAGAAGTAGTAGAAAATGGTTTATATTTGCAGACAGGTTTTTATGGATCTCATTTTGCCTGTGAAGACATCTATTGAGACATAGTAGGGGGAGAATGAGAGTGGCGAAAGTTTTGGCCAGGTCTGATTTGTGTGACCATCCCTGGAGGAAGAGGACACGGAGGAGAGGGAAGTCTTGTAATTGACAGGCTTTCCAGTGTCAAAGGGGTGGGTGAGAGGAAGTTTTCCCAAGCAAAATAGGGATGTTGAGAAGACAGCAGCTGCAGACACCCATCGCAGAGGTGAAACAACACGCTGAGCCTGGCAGCAGCATGTGACAGCTCATTTGTTCTCTCAGAAAGACTGCTTTATATGACAATACTCATGGTATGTACGTGTTCCAATGAGTTCTTTAAAAGTCTCAGTACTTTTTTGTCACACATATTATTCAATTCTTAAGATTTTATGTAATGGCTAATGAGCGTTAAAAAGCAGCATTCTAGTGATGCCTCCAAGGGCAACAGCTAACACTTCTTGAGCACTTATGTGAGCTGGGCATTATGCAAACTGCTTTCTATCGTAATGTTATCTGATCCTCATGACTCCTATGAAGTCCTGAACTGGGCAGTCACTTATTGCTGTTCTACTACCCATTCCCCTTTCTTTTTTCTTAGTAGTGCCCAGATTTTCTCTGGGGACAAGGAGATCTTCCATTCTTAGCAACATTGCTAAAGAAGGGCAGATAGTTCCAGTGGGGGTTACGCTAGTCAGTCACCCATCTCCCTGGTCTCAATAACTGATTGGTTAGAGCTGGGCACGTGACATAGAGTGTCTCGTCAAGAACTTCGGGGTTCTTGTTGGGAATGTTGGGACTCCCTCTTCCTCTGAGTTGCATGTGGTATGAGCACGGGAAGCCTGGAACGGCTGCAGCAATGAGGGGAGCTGGCCTGAGGATGTGATGACCACAGAGAAAAGGGCAGAGCTGAGAGAACATTAGAGGTGCTGAACTTGGAGCCCAAATAACGTAGTGAACCTCTAAATCCAGCCAGCTGGGGCAGCACTACCTCTAAACTGCAGTTCCATGAGCCAATAAAGCTCCTTCTGAGAAAGCTATCGATTTTGATTTTCTCTGAGATGCCATTTTCAAAATGGTAATGATAAAAAGAATTTTGCTGGCTTATTTTTAGAGTTAAATGAAATAATATTCAGCGGCAAATATTGATACTCTAAATACTTGTCATTCTCATAGATTGTGACAGTGTACCATCCGGAATACACTTTCATGGGATTGATTAGTGTGTCTCTCTTTCTAACTTATGTACATATACTTTAGAAAGTTTTATACTGCACAAGTATAAAGAGGCAAAATTATTTTAAATAATGTGCCTTTAATTTTTTTCTATTACCATATTATACTCATTATAGAAAATATAAATGGTCTACATAATTTATAGCTATACTAAGTGTTTATGGTCTTTCTATAGAGATAGAGCACTGGGTCTTTGCTCAGCGTCTAAATTCTTCATTACTTATTGTTCCATGGGAAATTGCCTCGGCTTTGACCATTTTCAACTTTTAACGATTGCAGGAGCATTGGACGTGACAGACATGAGGATTACCTGTATTAAAGTGGTCTCTCAATTTCTCTCTTTTTGTTTCTCACATTCTTTCCTTACGTTTGTGTTTATAGCATTTTACACAAAACAAGATAGGCATGATCCTTAAAAGTTGTTTTTGGTTTTGTTTTTGCCTGCAATATATTCATTAAAACACTTACCAAAGAGAAATGAGTTATATTTCTGTTCTTACGCTTAAGGACCTATAATGCTATTTGACACAAAAATAGAAAGATGGAAAAGTAGAAGAGTAAATATGTATATAACAAGTACATTTACATGGTTTCACACGTTTAATCTTGCAAACCCAACTCATGGCAATAAATTTATGGAAACAAAACATTAAAAAACTTAGAAAGTAATAATAAACTATAAACACAATGCTACTGAAGCTCAGCTATAACACCACATTCTCAGCTCTAGTTTGGATGGAACACAAGTGTTTTAAATTGCATTGGGTGGAGGCCCGGGCAGGAAGGAAGCATCGGATATTGCTGGAACATATCTTTGTTTGAGCAACAGCTAATGAGAAAGGTCACCATTATGCTTTGCTTCCAAACACTGGGTCTGTTTTGAAATTAGTACTGCACATTTCATCACAAATGCTGGTTTATAATCATCAAGGTAAATAATCCTGCAGTATTAATGCTTTTTTCTCATAAGTGGCAAGTAAAATCTAAAGCTTATGTTCTCACCACTGTTTTGATCAGCATATCATTTTGTCAGTAAAAGATAAAATGACTTTCTATTTATGGACTCTGGGATTCCTGATTATTTAGAAAATTCCAATCATGAATTTAGAGGAAATTCAGCCTTCTAATTTTTTTCCTTCAGTTGTAGTGTTACTTGTACTCTTGTTAAACTCGTCGCTGGCATTTGAAATGCAAGGCTTTCTGGACTTTGTTCCCTAACATTTATTGCATTTGTTTAGTGGATTATGTGAGTGGCACAGAAATCCTAAGAAAGAGCTTAACTTTTCTCTGTGAAGTGTTTGCTGACAAATGTGATAAACTTTAGAAGACCACCTCCTAGGAAGGGTTGACATATCAAGGACAGTAAAAACAGTAGTACCAGACATTTCTGCCACAACTTTTTCGGTAGTTGGGGCGGGGGGAACAGAAATCTATTAAATATCTCAGTTTATATTTTTGGTTCTCCCTTTTGGCTAGGCTGTTGTATTCCCATGTCCACAGCACGTTCCACTGTGGGAGCCTGGAGCTCTCAGAATAAACTTTGGGAAAGGCTGGGTCCACCCTCTGGGGATAAGGGAGCCAGAGGGAGGAAGGGGAGGGGGTAAAGGAAAAGGGAAGGGGGCGGCTGTCTTCCTGTGTTTGGATGACCTTTCCTTATGTTTATCTGGAGGGACTGGGCAGCCACGCTGTGTTTGGTGTCAGCCTGCCATGTTGTCCCATGTGATCTCTTTCTTAGCTTTATGTGTCGAGAGGACCTTTGCCTCTACTGGGAGAACTAGATTTAACTCTGAATTATAAAAGAAAAAAGTGTACAAGTCTTTTAGGCATTGGGGCCTAGAGATAGAAGTCTTATGAAGCATGCACATATGCCAGTGTGCAACAGATTCCCTAAGGGAAAGACTTAGCATCTCTTGGAGCTATTTGAAGGTGGGCCCACCTGTACTTCTTCCTTCTTGCTGAGAGCTGGGCTGGAGGCTGTCTTGCTTCTCCTGAAGCCTCATCATTTAGTACAATGCCCTTCACTTGTGGGTATTCCATAACTATTTCTTGAACACATGAGTGAATGGATGAATACATGAGCAGAGTCACAGAGAGGTGACTGGGCAACAGGCAGTGAGGTTCCTACAATACTTAATTTATTTGCCAGTCCCTGCTCTAAGAGCCTTAAGCAGCTCCACTTTAGAGAAACCAGTTTCAAGCCTCTCCGTCTCACATTCCTGGTGGGTGAATCACTTGTTTCTTATGGGTGGGTGAGAACACCACCTCTGGTTTCCACCTTTCTTTTTCATTTTAGTGCTGACCTCATCTGACCTGACCTTAGCTTCAATGTTATTTTCCCAGAGAAGCTATCCCTTAATCATCCTACTCTCCTCCACCTGAATTAGATCTCCCCGTACACCTCTTATTAAACGCTATTACTTTCATAGAATGTAATACAATTTTTAATTATATTCATGTGGGTGATAATCCATCCTATGTCTGATTTCTCCACTAGATTACAAACTTCTTGAAGATAGGGGACCATATGTATTTTCTCATCACTCTGTTCTTAGTACCTGTCATAATACCTGGCATATAGCTACCATGGCATATAGGCTTAATACCTGGCATATAGGTCCTCTGTACACATAAGCAAGCATGTGTTCAATTAATGAATGAGCAGATAAATGAATACATTGTATTTGGAAGGAGAATTCATACCAGGTTACTGAGCAGGGTTGGGGATAAAGATCAGAGTCCAAAAGCCCTATCCCAATCAGACCTTGGACACACTAATGAGTTTGAGATTCTGGAAGAGGATGAAGTGCTTAGCAGACATAAGTGAGATTGGGCATTTTACCTTTGGAAACTAACTAGTAGTCTGGACTCCTGGGAGTATCAGAAACTTTCTCTTTTAGCTCTACCCAAAGTAGCAACTTCTTCCACCTTCTCAGTAATAGCAGTATTCTTGGTTACCAGGTATCTGAATCTCAGAAAGACTCTCGATGTTTTCCTCTTTTTCACGTCACACAGCTTCACAATACCTCTTGTTAGTTTTTTCCTTTCCATTCCCATGAGGGCCTTTTGATCTAGTGAATTAGTCAGATTTCTTTCTTTTGCAAGTTCCAGGCACACAATTCCAATTAGCTTAAAAGCAAAAACTGGGAATCATGTTGTAGGGAAGTTGATGGGGACAACTGGCTTCAGACGTGTCTAGATCAGATGTTGCTCAGGACTCCACCTTTCTTGCCATCTCCCTGCTAAGTTTTTGAAATGAACACCTACAACCCCTGACTCGCAATCTCCTCATAGCACCAGGGAGGACGCTGATTGCACCCATGTGACTATTCCTGAATCTGTCACTGCAATGGGGAGGGAAGGAGGGCTCTGATTTCTTGGCCTGGGAAACATATTCAGCTTTCTGCCCCTTGTATGGGGGGGATGAGGGTACAATCATAGACAGAGTTTCTCAAGGAAAAGAGGAATTGTGTTACCAGGATAAGCTGTGGAAGAGGTGCTGGATAATCAAAAACAATAGAATGCCTTTCTGCAACAGCCATCCTGATCCAGGTGCAGTGCTAGGCCCTTAACCTACATGCATCGGGATATGCAAGGGAAATGAGGGTGCACTGTGGAATCAGATTGCTTTGGCCCAAATCCTAGCTCTTCCTCTTACTAATTCTGTTATTTTGGATGAGTTAACCTCTCTAAATCCAGTTTTCTCATGATAAAACAGTGATGTAAAGTATTCAGTAGAATATTACTCAGCCTTAAAGAGGAAGGAAATTCAGCCTCTTAGCTTCTCCCGTCAACTGATGCCCCAGTCTTCAGTGAGGCACCAGCCAGTCCCTGAAACAAGTAAATGGATTTGGCCATACTGGGCGCCTGGTCACCACAGCTGGTTTTAATTCTGGCAAAATAGGTATCATCACCATCAATGACCTCAACTACATGGTCTACTATGGAATCATATGGTTCCAGTATGATTCCACCCACAGCAAATTCCACAGCACCATCAAGGCTGAAAACAGAAACCCCATCACCATCTTCCAGGAGTGAGATCCCACCAAGATCAAACAGGATGATGCTGGTGCTGATTATGTTATGGAGTCCACTGGCATCTTCAATATCATGGAGAAGGCTGGGGCTCACTTAGAGGGTGGAGCCAAAAGGGTTATCACCTCTGCCCCCTCTGCTGATGCCCCCATGTTTGTGATGGACATGAGCCATAAGAAGTATAAAAACCTCAAGATCATCAGCAATGCCTCTTTCACCACCAGCTGCCTAACCCCCAGGCCAAGGTCATCCATAACAACTCTGGCATCATGAAGCGACTCAGGATCACAGTCCATGCCATCACTGCCACCCAGAAGACTGTCATGGCCCCTCTGGGAAACTGTGGTGTGATGGCCATGAGGCTCTCCATTATGTCATCCCTGCATGCGTCTACCGGTGCTGCCAAGGCTGTGGGCAAGGTCATCCCCAAGCAGAACAGGAAGTTCACTGGCATGGCCTTCCATGTCCCCACTGCCAATGTGTCAGTCATGGACCTGACCTGCTCTCTGGAGAAACCAGCCAAATATGATGACATCAAGGAAGTGGTGAAGCGACATCGGAGGGGGCCCTCAGGGGCATCATGGGCCACGCTGAGCACCAGGCTGTCTCCTTCAGCTTTAACAGTGACAGCCACTCTTCCACCTTCAACACTGGGGCTGGCATTGCCCTTAACGTCCTCTTTGTCAGGCTTATTTCCTGGTATGACAATGAATTTGGCTACAGCAACAAAGTGATAACCTTCATGATCCACATGGCTTCCAAGAAGTAAGAGCCCTCAGACCACCAGCCCCAGCAGGAGCATCAGAGGAAGAGAGAAGCCTTTAGTTGCTGGGAAGTCCCTGCCACGCAGTACTCCACCACACTGAGAATCTCCCTTCCTCATCGTTTCTACACCAGACACCCTGAAAAGGGAAGAACCTAGGGAGCCCGACCTTGTCAGACAACATTAATAAATTCCTGTGTACCCAGCCAAAAAAAGGGAAGGAAATTCTGACATATGCTGTAACATGGATGAGCCTTGAGGACATTATGCTAAGTGAAATAAGCTAGTCACAAAAGGACAAATACTGTATAATGCAACTCATATGAAATGCCCAGAGAAGTGAACTTCATAGAGACAGAAAGTGAAATGGTGGTGCCAGGGGCTGGGGAGTGGGGTGAATGGGGAGTTGGTGTTTAATGGGTACCGAGTTCCAGATTTGCAAGATGAAAGAGTTCTGGAGGTGGATGGTGGTGATGGTTGTACAACAGTGCGAATATACTTAAAACCCCTGAACTATACACTTAAAAATGGTGAAAACGGTAAATTTTATGTTATGTATATTTTACCACAATTTTTAAAGAAGTGACATAAGGGTTAAATGAGACCACAGATGTAAAGTATTTAGTGCAGTGTGAGTGAATACATAGTAAGTGCTCATAAATGTTAAATATTATTCTCATAACAGCCCTACAGATATTATTATCTTTATGTTTATAGTTGAGTGAGTGGAGTTTTGGGGGTTAAGTAAGTGGTCCAAGCCCACCCGGCTAGAAAGTGGTGAAGCCAGACTCAAACCCACTGCTTGACCACTAAGGCTCTGCTATTTTCTATTATGCTGTGTTACTTCCCAGCACTCTGCTTGCCAGCTGCCACTGCCTAATATTTTTAAATATTGCTTTGATTATGTTAAGCTTCTGCCTAACAAAACTTAAGGGATCTACCTGTGGTCTACAACACAAATGCCTCTTCCTGATACAATTCTTTTTGCAGTCTGACCCCAGTTACTTTTCTAGCCTCATTTTGATGTCAAGGCTCTGCTTTACCTTGCTTTGTGTTTTCTAGGCTCGTAGCATATGCTAGTTATTCTGCTGGAACACTGCTGAAACTCTACCCACCTTTTTTGGGGGATGGAAGGACAAAGTCTCACTCTGTCTCCTAGGCTGGATGGAGTGCAGTAGTGCCAGCACAGCTCACTGCAGCCTCCACTTTGTGGGTTAAAGCTATCCTCTGGCCTCAGCCTCCTGAGTGTCTGGGACTACAGGTGTGCATTACCACGTCTGGCTAATTTTTTATTGGTTTGTATAAATGGGATCGCACTATGTGGCCCAGGCTGGTCTTGAACTCCTGGGCTCAAGAAATCCTCCTGCCTTGGCCTCCCAAAATGCTGGGATAACAGGCGTGAGCCGTCACACCTGGCCTCTACCTATCTTTTGATGCTCAGCTCAAGACCCAGCTCCTCCAGAAAGCCTCGCCTAACTGGGAGAGAGACAGGTCATTTCCTGCTCTTCACTACTACAGTGTTTATTATTTGATAGCAACACATAAGGTACTGCTTAAATCAAAGTTATTACTGCAGCTGTTCATGTCTTAGCTCCACAGCAGTGGAGAGCAGGTATTGGAC
This sequence comes from Mandrillus leucophaeus, assembly GCF_000951045.1. Taxonomy (NCBI): domain Eukaryota; kingdom Metazoa; phylum Chordata; class Mammalia; order Primates; family Cercopithecidae; genus Mandrillus; species Mandrillus leucophaeus. Next base: position 2,846,869 of record NW_012104220.1, on the reverse strand, counting down.
CTACTACTGCTTTAAATTTCCCTCAATGCCAGGTTAGTGTTTTGCATTGAGTAGCAACTTGATAACAATTTCTTAAGGTTGCTGATGCAGGAAATCTGATTAACGATGACTAGTTCAAACAGTCATGATCTGGATTGAAGAAAAGCATGTATTATTTTCTTTTTGTTAGACAAGATACTGGAATTTCTCCTTGTACTTTTAGGGCAGTTCAGGACATAATGATTCCTAGTCAGCATGGAAATAAAAAGATGGAGCCTGGTTAAAAAAGCCAATCTGCTAGTGAGCCTGTGTGAGAGGTAGATGTCTCTTGCTGATTACATTCTGAGAAACAGAAGCAGGCAAAAGTGTTTACAGAGCAACCAGAGATGAAGCGGTGATTATTTTGAGAATATCTCAAAAAACAGAAGAGGTCATTTCAGGTTCTGCAAATAGTGCCTACTATGCAAATACTTCAGTCTCTACACAGGTACTGAAAATGTTAATCATGTATAAGTCCCTAAACCTTTCTAAATAACGCTGTTCCCTCACCTCCAGCCCCTGCTCAAAGGTCCTCTGTGGACCATGTAAAGGATCTGCAGACATGCCGGGGAAAGAATTAAAGCCACAGTGCTGGAAATGGCAGCCTCAACCGATATTCACCAGGATGCTCTAGTGTGCCAGTCCTGAGTGGTCACGGGGTTTGTTCTGATTGGTCAGTTTCTATTCTTTAAATATGTTGAATATCACCTCTGGGCCGAGAGAACAGCACTGGAAGTGAAGGCAGTTCTATGTGGTAGGAGCGCAAAGCACCAATGAGAGAATGACAGAAGACGGGTCAGGAAACACAGGTAAGGACCAGAACTTGAAGGAATTCAGACCATTTGGGCAGATGAGCCATAGATAACTATTAGGCAGAGAGGTATTATAAGCAACTGTATATTTTTGAAGGATGAACAAGACTATTTATTAGGCTTTTATAGTGGACCTGATGAGAGGTGAGGAAGACTTGAATCAAGAACTTGGCAGTGCCAATAGATGGTGGGGGGGATGAACATAATAGATATATTTTTAGGTAAAATTGACTGCATTTATGATTGAATGGAGAGAGTGGGAGTAGAAGTGACAAAAGGAATCAGAATCTGAAATGTGAATATTCTAATTGGTGGTATGTGCTAAGAATACATTGATGGTTCAAGTTTATTTTCACTGTCTTACCTCAAAGTTCAAAGAATAAGTTGTGGTTAACCATACATATGATACATGAGCAGAGCAGTTGAATGTGAGGTTGCTGGCAACTGTTGAAAAAGGCAATCACCCCACCTGACCACATTTTGGTTCAGTGAGAGTCTAGACTGGAACAACGACTCATTTAGAATTGCGTGAGACTGGCTTTCCATGGCTGAAAGAAATATGGAGAACGTTCTGAGGCTGACAGGAACTATGCAAACAGCAGTCACATGCCTTTGGACAAGGCCATTTTATAACCAATTTACAAGGCATCATTTCTGCTTCCCTACAGTAGTCGGGCCCTGAGTATCATTGGGATTGGTACATTTCTTTGAGTCTTTTCCCACCTCAAAGGCAGTCAGGCTTAGAGAGCTGTGATGGGGATGGGGAGGGTCTTGGGTCTGGGAAGCCCCAGAAGAAAGACTGCATTCTTTCCCCAGGTTGAAGCTGTTAATCACCCTGCCGAAGGCTGGATTCGCAGAGAGAGAAAATGTACAAGGGCTGCTTTATGATATCCATGGATGTGCCCTCATGGCCGTGAACTTCAATAGTTCTTAACTTTACTTGCCTAAGTAAGGGAAAACATAATAAACCAATAGGCAATTTTAAACATTAATAGACTGTTACGTTTCACCTGAATTTTAGGTCTTCATTTTGCAACTCAGGATTTTATTTCAAGCTATATTTCTTTAAAGATGGCAGCATTTTCTTCTCAAAATGAGGATCAAGACTATGGTATCTTTACAGTATTAAAAATAAACTGTATTTTGGACCTGCAAAGAAATATTCAGATGTCATAACCTGAAAATAACCTCTGAATTTTCCCACACTCTAACAAACCTCCAAACTGCCAAATGGATATGCACCAACATTTCCAGATTCCCCTGGGAACACATTTGAGAATGCTTAGTTCCAAAGAAAGAAAATGTTAGGGGAAAATATCCACACTCAAAAAATAGGGGTTTACACCAAAAGTGCTCTCCTGTCAAAAGAAAATATCTCAAGTGTCACATGGTAAAAAATATATATATATATACACAAGATAAATTATTTATACAATATGAAGTTCAGTTGTAATTTAGCTTTCTTGTCCACTAGTTAACACTTTCATTATATAAAGATGTTTAAAACAACAACAAACCCCGTCTCTACTAAAAATACAAAAAAATTAGCCAGGCGTGGTGGTGGGCACCTGTAGTCCCAGCTTCTCGGAAGGCTGAGGCAGGAGAATAGTGTGAACCCGGGAGGCGGAGCTTGCAGTGAGCCAAGATTAAGCCACTGCACTCCAGCCAAGGCAACAGAGCGAGACTCCGTCTCAAAACAAAACAACAACAACCAAAAAAAAAAACAAAAAAAACTCAACAAAACAAAAATGTTACACCTCTCTTTATTTATTCATATATATTATTATTTGGTGAAAGAAAAACACAATTATTTTTATTCTGTCTTTACTGAAAGGAAGACAAAGAAATAAAAGTACCTTCATTTTTTGTGTGTGTCCCTTTCTCCTTCTGCTATGCTTGTCTTGCCAAACCCAATCCCAGTGTAAGACCAACGAAATCATTCTTTAGGCCTACTCCTGAGTAGCTGAACATTGATGAAAATCACCTAAACTGCAGATTGATGCCACTATAAATACTTGGTTGCCTCCTCATCTACAGGACAATCTGATGGACTAGCTCTTCCACTCTCCACAATGGTTTCATATTGTCATTCTCTTCAAACATCTGATCACTTCCTTTTTATCTTATTCTAAATATGTGACTTTGAATAATATTTCCTCTAGAAAATATGGGCAAATCATGACCAAAACTCCAATGGGATTTTACAATGGAATATAAAGCAATTATAAACACTGCCCAGAGAAGTAAATACATGAGAATAATCAATAAAATGAGAAAAGAAAAATGGGAGTAATGTTTACCTACCAGTTATCAAACAAATTATAGAGCTACCATAATTAAATAATGTTAAATTCCTGCTGGAAGAGACAATACATCAATGGCACAGACCAAAGACCACGTGTAAGGGTAAAATAAGATAAAGGTAGCATTTCAAAAGGATGAGAAAGGATAAGATATTTAACAAATGGTGTTGAAAAGTTGGCTATCCATTTGAAAAAATAAAGTTATATGTCCACAACTCATCAATTTTAAAAGTTAGATTTTAAAAGCTATACATTAAATATAAAACAAAATTTCAAAAGTACCAAATGGACATATAAGGGGGTAGTTACAATCTTCATAATGGGAAAGGCCTTATAAAGCAAGACTTAATGCAAGAAAAAGCAAAATTTTGTTTCTGTACAGTTCTGCCTAGCAAAGCACTGATGCTCCTTCTTTTTCTTCCTGTAATAGCAGTCATGCCTAGTACCCAAGAATTAACATTACTCTCTGTCCCTCCTCTTTATGCATCTTTTTATCTTTAATGGATTGCACAGGGCCTGGCACAAAGTATGTGCTCTAGGCTTATTGATTTCACTCAACTGAACTCAAATTACTTTGATTGTGGTACAATCCTGGGGAGAAATAGACTTTAATCATCAATACTTAATAATACCCAAATGATAATAATCCTTCCTCATTTATAAAAATTTTTTTCATATGTTATTTTATGAACCTCCTCTCCCCTTCCCCACAAAAGCCCCCAAAACACTAGAAAGTAGGCAGGAAAGATGGTAGTAGTGAGGTTCTCAATTTACCCCCCTTCCCCACCCCGTGCTTCAGAGACTTTGAGCAGTTTCCCCAAAATCTTGGTCTGGGTCTCTTTCAGTTAGGTCATGCAGGCTCTGATTACAATTTGATGCAAAAAGACAGGTGAGGCATTTGAGATTCCATTCCTTAATTCTGCAGAAACACATAGTGTCTAGAAAAACAGGTTAAAAACTAATATGTAAGGCCTACCCTCTTTTTCTACAGAGATGGCACATAATCCCTGCTAAAAATACCCAAGCCAAGTCATGTCATCATTTTTTTGGTTTTTGTTTCTGTGGGATGAGGCTGTATCTTGTGCACCATTTCAAATCCTCCTGGTCTCACTTCTTAGTCCAGCCACTGCACAGGATCCCATTTTGAGCCCGTTTCAAAGGTACAATCTGACATGGCCTTATCTCCTTCTGCACCTTCTACCTTTCACTTCCTCCCCTGAGGCTCTCTGGTGTCCACTTGGCATTTATGTGTGTGTAACCCTGAAGAGAGGGGAGTCAGTGCTCGTGGACCACCCGTGATAGATGGTAATGGGAACCTTCCGGTAAATGCTGCCCCTTTCTGTTCCCAGGGTGGACAGTTCTGAGACACATTTCATAAGTTTCTTCAGGAGGTTGTGTGGGTCAAGGTTGCCTGCAGCCCTGAGCAACTTAGTGACCCGAATTTGCACTGGACTGCCTCCTGCCCCTCCTCCTCCTCCTCTGTCCTGCTCCCTGGGATCACATTCCCAAGTGTACAACAGGAGAGCCATTGACTCAGGCTCTTGTTGCAGGGGCACCCAGACAGACTGGAGTTAACCATTTTCTTTTAAAGGAGACTATTGCTGTACAATACTTCCTAACATTTGTTTCATACTTTCAAGCATCCCTATTTCATAGTCACAACAAACTTATGAGAGAGCCACAACTATTTCCATTTGACAGATGAGGAAACTGAGGCTCAAAGAAGTTAAGTAACTTGATCAGGATCACAACAGCGAGAGGGACTCAGCAAAGGCCCTCTGAGAGGGGAGGTCAGGGCCCTCTTTGCTATAACACAGCTGCCTCCTATCAAAATATTTGCAGAGTGCTTTGATGTCAGTGCCTTGCACTCTGGAAAGTGCTCTTCTTCGCTTATCAGCCCTCGGCTGTAACACTCACAGCTGTTCCAAACATGTCCCCGCTTTTTCTAGCTGCAGACACATTATGCATAGATGATTTTTTTTTTTTTTTTTTTTTGTGAACAAGTACAAAGGAATAGATCAGTAGCTAGAGGGGAGAATGTGGGACAAGGAAAGGGGATTTTGAAGGTGAGAAATATGAGCAGAGGTACACATTAAAGAGAATCATCTAGATGAGAGGGAGGGATGGATGATGCAGGAGAGAAAGAGTGAATGAGAGGCAATAGGTCCCAAAGTAGAAATAAAGAGCCTGGCTTTTGAAGACATGAGAGTCAATTCCTCTGTTACAACCAGAGGGCAGAAGAAGAAACTCCTATAGATAAGTTTAGGTCTCTATGTAAATGGAGATCTCCCTTATTCAAAAATACAAAACAAAGGGATGTTTTTGGATCCTATGCTGCACACTTCATGAACACAGGGGCCATGTCTGTAGCCCAGTACTGACATTTTAGAAGGCTCTCAGTAAACATTTGTGGTTGCTGAATAAATAGATATGAGTAAAGATACATTCCCTTTACCACCAAAAACTTCTGAGACTAACACTAAATGATCAAGAAATGAATAAAAATGTCATTAAGAATTTTAGTAAGAGTTCAAATGACCCACAGATAAATCACTCCTCCAATCCTTGCTATTTAATATCGGTGTTTATGAGGTCCCCAGAAAACTGCCACAACTGCCTAATTATGGGGTGGTGGAGTCCTCACCTGGCAGCAATACCCAGGAAAAACAGACACAGGGGTTGCAGTAGACAAAGAGCTCAAGCTGAGTTCGTGGGGCGGGGAAACAGTGAAGAGGAAGGAGATCCTCAGCTTCCTGTCCCAGGCGAAGGAGGGCGTCTATGGCCCAGGAAGATGGGCACTCCATGCCTACCCCCAGCTGGATGAAGCCATGTAGTGGTGTCCAGGTGCACCCTTTCAAAGGCACATGCTGGAGCATGCGCAATAGAAAGCAAACATGCTCTTTACAAATATACTGGAAACATTTCCCTATGAGGACCACTAAAGGAACTGAGTATGTTTAATCCGAGAAAAAGGACTCAAGAGGACCACCATAGTAATTTTCAAATATGTGAAAGGCTGTGATCTTTCCAGCACCATGCCTTTAATACCTCTGAGTCAACCATTCTTTGACCCCAGTTGAGCCTCCAATTGATTAATCCTACTTCCTTTTTGCTCTCTCACTTTCCTCGTTGGTTAGCTCAGATTTCAAAGGCCAACATAGTAATCAATGTTATGTTTATACCCTCAAATTTCTCACTCTCTCACCTATTTGTTGCTTGCTTCAGTGATAAAGGGGGGCAGGGGAGGGGGACTCAAAGGCCCAGGCATGGGACAGGGCCGCTTTCCAGGGTCCAAGACCTCACTTTCAATTCATGAGAGGGTACTTTTCTTCCTCATGCCTGCTGTTTTCTTCCATGTGGGGACATGAACTAGTGTCACATTCCTGGTTTCCTTCTACTCTCCCACTTGTCTTTTTCTACTGCACTCTCGCCAGACGGAATAACATACCTGATTGGTGGCTTTGGAAGGAGAACTGAGCCTGCACCAGATGGGGACACCTTCCTTGCCTCTCTCCTCTTGGCAGCAAGCGCCTACAAGGAGCCACTCATTTCCTGACCTATGTCCTCCATGCTGTTAGTTTCAGAGAAGCCTCCTTTGGAGAGGTCTGGGAGGGTTCACTAAGGCTTGGGTCTGAATGGGTAAGTCTGTCTAATTCTGCTGTTCAATAACTGAAAGGTCAAATCTAAGCCACATTTCCCAGTTATTAATGTCTTTCCTTCTCAAGGGAGCTTGCTGCCTTCAGTGAGTATTGATTTCCCTCTGTTCATGGAGGATGAAGGCAAAACTCCCAATGGAATCAACCTTTTCTTCTCTCCCTCTCTCTCTCTTTCTCTCTTGTCTCTACCCACCGAGCAGTCTGTCCCTGGAGAGAACGTGCCCTTGACTGCACCTCTGCACCAGAGGCTTGGATAGGTGCAACACAAATGCTTGTCAGATCAAATAAAATAATGATACTGTTATGTCTTAAAGAAGACTACATTTGAGGGGTAAGAGCAAAGTGGGGTCTGGAGTTTGGTGCTTAATCTTAAAGACCCAACAATAACATCAAATTTTAAGTGATCTCAAACCCTTCATGCTGCCTGGCAATTCCAGCTGATTTCCTCAGTCAATTCACTCTTTCCATTCAAGAGATTATTTCACTGATTCTTCTCTCTTCTAAAGCCCTCTTGCTTTTAACTCTTGGGCTTGCTTCTTATTTTCCTGAAAAAAATAAGAGCATAATAAGAGAGCTTCACATATGCACCACTAAGTCCATTAAATGTCCACATCTGTATCCTCATATGCTGTCTGCCCTCCTATTACAATGCAGGGCTCCTTCTGTAACTATGCTCTTCTCCAAGGCCAGCCCTCACCTGGGCCCTGTGTCTCTTCTTCCCCCATGCAATGACCTTGCTCTGATGATCATCCCCTCTTCTGCATCAATTTCTCTCTTTCTACTGGAATATTCAGACAAACATGCAAATGTACTGTGATATCTCCCACCCTTAACAAAGAAACAAACAACACCTTTCTCTCACATATCCTCTTTCAGTTGCCGCTTCTTTTTTCTGATTCTCATTGTGACAAAATTCCTTGAAAAAGTTGTTATATTTGCTGTCTTCACCACCTCTTCCTTCATTTTCTCTGGACTATATTCCAGTCAGGGTTTCCTCCCCATCTTTCCACATCCCCCTAACTCTGTCGTCAGAATAACCAGTGAACTCCACATTGCCAAATCCAGTGACCAGCTCTTGGTTCTCATTTTACTTGACCTAGCAGCATCATACAAATCTGGTCCTGCCTTCCTCCTTCTTCTTCTTATTTATTTATTTATTTATTTATTTATTTATTGAGTGGTTTTAGGTTCACAACAAACTTAAGACAAAAGAGCAGAGATGTCCCCCCTCCTTCTTTTTTTTTTTTTTTTTTTTTTTTAAGACAGAGTCTCACTCTGTTGCCCAGGCTGTAGTGTGGTAATGTGATCTCGGCTCACTGCAACCTCTGCCTCCCAGGTTCAAGCGATTCTCCTGCCTCAGCCTCTCAGGTAGCTGGGATTACACGTGTGTGCCACCACACTCAGCTAATGTTTGTATATTTAGTACAGACAGGGTACACCATGTTGGCCAGGCTGCTCTCAAACTCCTGGCCTTAAGGGATCCATCCACCTCGGCCTCCCAAAGTGCTGGGATTACAGGTGTGAGCCACCACACCGTGGTCCTGCCTGGCCCTGCATTCTTCTTTAAAGTTTGCTTCATTAGTTTCTGAGTCATCCTTCCTTGTAGGTACTTCAACCTCAGTGACTATCCCTTCTCAATCTCCTTTGCTGGGTGCTGCAGCTTCCTGAATTCTGAATGGGAGAGTGCCTAGGGCTCCAGCCTCAGACCTCATCCTTTCTTCAGCCACATCTCATTTGGTCTGTGGCTTTATGTACCAGCTATGTGCGAAGTCATACACATTAAAATTCCAGTATGGGCCCCCTCCCTGAACCCCAGACAGACCTCAATCTCCTTCTCAACACATCTTCCTGGATGTCTAATGAACGTGTGAAGCCCATGTGTCAAAACTTGAGCTCCTGAGCTTTTCCCATCTCAGTAAATGACAACTTCACTTTTCTAGTTGCTCTGGAAAATCTCACTTCCTTTTCTCCTCCTCCTGCTTCTCCTTGCCTAAGGTCTTTGTACTCTCTACCCGAGATGCTCTTCCCCCTAGTTATCCATCCACATGGCTTGCTTCTTCCTCTCATTAGGGCATCTTCCATAATGGCATCATCTCAGAGAAAACTTCCCTGACTAAGAAACAAGACCCTCTGTCTCCCCACAATCACCCCTGCTTTGTTTTTCTTCAAAATACTTGTTCCTACTTGATATTACCCTTTTTATTGTTTAAAGTGTATCTCCCCCCATCTAACACCAGTTAGAATGGCGATCATTAAAAAGTCAGGAAACAACAGATGCTGGAAAGGATGTGGAGAAATAGGAACGCTTTTACACTGTTGGTGGGAGTGTAAATTAGTTCAACCATTGTGGAAGATAGTGTGGCGATTCCTCAAGGATCTAGAGCTAGAAATACCATTTGACCCAGCCATCCCATTACTGGGTATATACCCAAAGGATTATAAATCATGCTACTATAAATACACATGTACACGTATGTTTATTGCAGCACTATTCACAATAGCAAAGACTTGGAACCAACCCAAATGTCCATCAATGACAGACTGGATTAAGAAAATGTGGCACATATACACCATGGAATACTATGTGGCCATAAAAAAAGATGAGTTCGTGTCCTTTACAGGGACATGGACAAAGCTGAAAATCATCATTCTCAGCAAACTACCACAAAGACAGAAAACCAAACAGTGCATGTTCTCACTCATAGGTGGGAAATGAACAATGGGAACACTTGGACACAGGGCGGGGAACATCACACACTGGGGTCTGTCATGGGGTGGGCGCTTGGGGAGGGATAGCATTAGGAGAAATACCTAATGTAAATGATGAGTTAATGGGTGCAGCACACCAACATGCCACATGTATACATATGTAACAAACCTGCACGTTGTGCACATGTACCCTAGAACTTAAAGTATAATAAAATAAAATAAAATGTATCTCCCCACTGGAAGGTAAGTGTCTGAGGGCAGTAAGTTTGAACACTTTGTTTACTACTCTGATGCCTAACACTTACAACAGTATCACTTAAAACATAGCAGCCACTTGGTTTAAGAATGAACTTCCAGGGAATCAAAGATGTTCAAAAGCACAAGGCTGCTTCAGAAAGCTGCCTCTCAGAGTCATTGCATTAGGCAAGCAGTGACCATCTGGGAGGCCATGAATAAGTATCGGGGTTAACGGAACCCAAGACTCCATGATTCTGGGGGATCGTGCTCCCTGAAGTCATCAGTAGCTCCCTGAACACAGAACCCACAGGTCTTTCTCATTTATGACACTTACAGATGAAGTTTTCTCTCTCCTTTCCCTCTGCTTAAGAGGCAGCACTGAGTTGGCCAGTCCTCCACCCATTCCCTGACCACCACTCAGACCCCTTTGCTGGCTCCTCTTTCTCTTGCTAGTCCTTTAAACCTGTGTGTTGCCAAATAGTTTTTTACTTTAACATTCTCTCTAAATGCCTGTTAATCATTATCTTAGATGATAGCATAAGAAAGATTGCAAAAATGCTAGGAGTAATATTTAAAAAGCACAATGCATTTTGCTTTGCATTTTGGTGAAGGCTCCTGATTTTGATTCAGAAGACCTAGGTTTGAGCCACTTACCCATTTTGTGTCTGGGGACAAGACTCTTAAATTCTCTAGGCTTCTATTTCTGCATTTATAAAACAAGGAGAATAATATCTCAGCTTACATGCATTATCTTAATGTATGAGGTTTGGGTGATATATGTGTGAATAGGTTTTATAAAATACACTCTGATCTATAAATAGAGATTTTATTATGATAGACCATAAAAAGGGGTCACTAAACCATTGCCTATAGAAGATAATAATTGATACAGGGCTGGACATGGTGGCTTACAACTGTAATCCCAGTGATTTGGGAGGCCAAGGTGGGTGGATCCCTTGAGGTTAGGAGTTCAAGACCAGCCTGGCCTCAAATACAAAAATTAGCCAGGTGTGGTGACAGGTGCCTGTAATCCCAGCTACTCGGGAGGCTGAGGCACGAGAATCTCTTGAACCCAGGAGGCAGAGGTTGCAGTGAACTGAGATTGCACCACTCCACTTCAACCTAGGCAGCAGAGTAAGGCCCTGTCTCAAACAGTAATAATAATAATAATAATAATAATAATAATAATACTTGGTACAGGGAATTGTCTTTTCATGTCTGTGTTTATAAGGAGAAAGTCGTACTCGTAGGCCTGTGATTGTTTTTAGGCCCTCTGTCAAGATCCAGTCAAATCAGTAATGCACTGTAACTGCCCACAGACCTAGGCTTATAGCCTCAAATAATCTACAAATATGCAACCAAAAGAATTAAGCTGAAGTGCTGCTTTTGTCCAAATAAATCAGGCCACTTTTTCATTTCTAGAAATTAACAGTTCCTGAATCTTTTTTTTTTTTTTTTTTTGAGACAGGTTCTTGCTCTGTTGCCCAGACTGGGGTCTAGTGGTACAATCATGGCTCTCTGCAGCATTGACCTCCTGGGCTCAAGCTGTCTTCTCACCTCAGCCTCCCAAGTAGCTGGGACTACAGGCGCACATTGCCACACCCAGTTAATTTTTTATTTTTTTTGTAGAGACAAGGTCTCACTATGTTGCCCAGGTTGATCTTGAAATCCTGGGCTCAATCGATCCTCCCACACTGACTCTGTGGGATTACAGGCATGAGCCACCGCACCCAGCTGCCTGAATCTTCATTGACTTCATTCACACCAGCCCTGCCTGTTTGCTGAAGGTTGCTGGAATCTGGCTGGATCATCTTTCCAGAAAAGGGGGCTTATTTGGGGTTTCAGGCAGGCATATCAGCACATTCCTGTGTAAGACTAGGGGAGTTTCAGCATATTCCAGGCTGATCTTTCCTTTCAGTTGTAGATTAGACAGAGCCAAACTTAGTTTTATGTAGTTGGTTTATTGTTGTTGGTTTCCCTCTGTGACATAGAAGTGTGCACTTTGAGGGGAAAAAAAATCCTACCTGTTTTACAGTTAGTTCCACGAGAAGTCAAACTAGTGATTAAAAGTAAGAAATATTTTAAGTTGCTCAGCTGAAATGTTAACAGCTCTTGTCTAATCGTTAACATACAAACCTCCCTAACCAGAATATTTGTGGGGGATGACTTCTTAACAGGATCTAAAATCAGCACTTTCCAAAAAAGGCTGTTAAAAATTACACATTTGGAATTTTGTCCTAGTCTGACTAGGCTGCTGAATTCCCTTTTGATGTTTCCTGGGGGGTGGGGAAGAGATAAACAGCCTGATTTCATTTAAATGTAGTACATGTCTTTGAAATCTGGCGTCAGATTTGCATATTTGCTGAAAGGTAGGGTGACCAATCATCCTAGTTTTCTTGGGATTGAGGGGTTTCCAAGGACACAGGATTTTCTTTGATTTGGGAAGCCAAGTTGAGCTGATCATCCTAGAAAGGAAACCCTTGTCCAAATCACTCACAGGACAGGTGAAGAAACTGAGGTCCAGCAGATGAAATAACTTGCCACCGTATTACATAGTTAGCCAACACTGACTGCATTGCTGGAACCAGGAGCCAAATCTTCTAAGTTTTAGTTCAAAGGTCCCTGAACCCATTGGACTTCTCCAAACTTAAGTTTGATGATTGGTTTGTGGGTATTTGACTGCTTTATTTAATTTATATGTGAGCAGAGGAAAGCGATAATCCAAGTACATTCTAATCAGTGATCATAAAGACATAGGTGTTCTAAAGCAACATAAAAATAACATCTACTGAACACCCATGTTCATAACAGCGTTACTCACAATAGCTAGAATGTGGAAGCAACCCAAATGTTCACGGGTGGATGAATGGATAAGCCAAGTGTGATATATACATACAATGAACTATATGATTCAGTCTTAAAAAGGAAGGAAATTCTGACATTTGCTTCAACAAAAATGAATTCTGGGACATTATACTAAGTGAAATAAGCCAATCACAAAAAGACAAATTCTGTATGATTCCAATTATAAGAGGTACTCTATGAGTGGATACTTATAGATCTAAGATATAAATACTATTCTTAGAGTATTTGTCTACTCTAAGTAGTCAAAATCACAGAGCCAGAAAGCAGAATGGTGGTTTGCTGTGAGCTTGGAGGAGGGAGGAATGGAAGTTATTGTTTAACAGGAACAGAATTTCAGCTTTGTCAGATAAAGAGAGTTCTGGCCAGGCACGGTGACTCAAGCCTGTAATCCCAGCACTTTGGGAGACCGAGGTGGGCGGATTGTTTTAGCCCAGGAGTTTAAGACCAGCCTGGGCAACATGGCAAGACCTCATCTGCACAAAAAAAAAAAAAAAAAAAAAATGCAAAAATTAGCCAGGCGTGCTGATACGTGCTTATAGTCCCTGTTATTAGGGAGGCTAAAGTGGGAGGATTGCTTGAGCCCTGGAGTTTGAGGCTGCAGTGAGCTAAGATCATGCCACTGCACTCCCAGCCCAGGTGACAGAACAAGACCCTGTCTCAAAAAAAAAGAAAGAGTTCTGGAGAGAATGTAATGATGGTTGCAGAACAATATGAATGTACTTAATAACACTGAACTGTACACTTAAAAATGGTTGATGGTACATTTTATGTTAGATCTATTTTATCACAGTTTTTTAAATGAAAAAATAAAATAATAACCACAAATAGCTCATCTATTCCATTGGTGCAATGTTTCTGTTAAACAGGTCTGCGAAGTGCTTCGCAGCCATTTATTAGCTTTGAGGTGTTTTGTCAAATCAAACCACATTCTTTAGATAAGGAGTTTGGTTTGCTTTGATATTTAGTGACCTTCCCTTAGCTAGGGCATAGAATTTCCAGATGTGCAACACTCTCAGCTTCTAGCTGCAAGCTCACAGCCTGACACATAGTAAGTGCTCCATAAACATTTTTTAAATAAATAAATAACAGCAAGGGCTAATATTTATTGGAAGCATTTATTCAGAGGTGGGTTGAACTTGAAGCTGGTGACGCTGAAGCTTCAGGACATCTCACTTTAATAAGCTTTTTCTAGACCTTGTGTGCGGGCAAGGGGAGGACCTGAGCAATGTGCTCACATAGTCACATATTCATATAAAACTTGCAAAAGTAAGATGTATCTTCTTTTTATTAAAGAGGGCTTCCAAAGTTGTGTAGTCTTCAAGTCCCATGAAACCCAAAACTGTCCCTGTACTTACTGCCTTTCTAAGTACTCTACGAATTCCTTTCCATGGTTTCCTCGTGCAATCCTCACAACAACCCTATGAGGTAGGTGCTATTATCTTCACTTCTGAGATGAGGAAATTGGGCAGCTCCACCATGGTTACCCCATGAGGGAGTGATGGGCAAGGACTTGCACTCTGGCATTTGAGGCTAACTCTACAACTCCCCTGAACACGAGGGATGGCCAAACCTAACTCTAGCTCATGTTAAATTAGGCATGTAGCCGGGAGTGGTGGTGCGTGCCTGTAATCCCAACACTTTGGAAGGCCGAGATGGGAGGATCTCTTGACCCCAGTAGTTTGAGACCAGCCTGGGCAATACGGCAAGACCTCATTCCTACGAAAGAGTTAAATATTAGCCAGATGTGGTGGTGCATCTCTGGAGAGCCAGCTAGTTGTGAGGCTGAGGTGGGAGGATCTCTTGAGTGCAGGAATTTGAGGCTGCAGTGAGCTGTAATTGCACCACTGTATTCCAGCCTGGGCAATGGAGCAAGATTCTGTCTTAGAAAAAAAAAAAAATTAGGTGTGGTCTTGGTAAATACTATAATTTCACCTGATGTAACTGTAATAGCAACAATTACATGATTGGCTGGTTTTTAAAAATACCCTGTGATTTGGGGAAAACATTTATTTTACAGGTTTTATTCTGTCCCCATGCTCACTTCATATTTTTGTTTGGTAAGATAGAAGGAAGTCTGGGAAAGGGGAAAATGAAAAGGGCAAGGCCAAAGAGGAGAAAGGAACAGAGATGTCTTCCTATGTTAAGGAAGATTCTCCTCGCCCCTGCCACAGTTTCTTTCTCTCTCTTTTTGAAGGACGTGCAAGGGTGCTTTGTGTCTTGGGGAGTTCCACCCTGGTTTCACCTATTCTCTGAATCTGCTCAACTTCTACGCTAGAGTCCCTATTTCTAGTCTGACAGTCCTACAAGTCAAAGGGCAGAAAGGAATCTTTCCTGTAAACATCCTCTGGGCCACTCCCGGAAAAGGTGACCAGCAACCACCGCTTCCTGTCTTTATTCTGACTCTTGGAGCAAATAATACAGTTTTCTATTCCTCTAAGATTTCTTGGGGCCAATAGTAGAACAGAACTGAAAACGTCATAGGACTGAAAATATCCTCCTGTTGAGGATGCTGCTTTCTTTAGATTCAGGTTCTCCGCTTTAAAAAGTCATTCCCACTCCAGACCTCCATACACATGCTGGGGATACGCACTGTGCCTGGCACTTAGGAAATGCTGCTCACTGACTCCCATCTCCTCAGAGACGGGCTGCCATTAACCCAAAGACAACTCCTCCCCAGTTTCGTGTCCCTTTCCCCCACTGCCCAGAGTTTTCTGTCTTGATTTCCCTATTTCTACTGCAGCACAGTTATCACCCCACTGGTCAAACCCCGTGGTCATTCTGCCCACCCTTCGCTTCCCTCAGACCTCATTAATCATCAAGTACCATGGGGTTTCCTTCCTATTCATGTCCAAACTCATTCTCTGTTTTCCATTTTCTTTGCTGATACTTTGTTCGAGGCCCTGCTTATTTTAGGTCTGGGACATTACAATTGCTTCCTGGCTGGTTGTCCTGCCTTTGGAGTCGCTCCCTACTAAAGGTGGATTTGTCATGTAGGTAGTAAATCTCAAGCTCCAGGGCAGATGCTTGTACCTAATTTTGTATCTTGCGACTTTAAATTCTCAATCTGCCCCACCCCCCATCCATTTTGCACTCAGCTGCCAGATTAATCCTTTTTACAATAGGTTTTATTTTTTGAGAGTTTTAGGTTCACAGCAATATTGAGCAGAAAGTACAAAGAGTTCCTGTGTGTCTCCTGTCCCTAGACACACACACAGCCTCTCCGATTATCAGCATCCCACATCAGTACATTTGTTTCAGTCAATGAACCTACACTGACACATCACTATCTCCAGAGTCCGTAGTTTACAGGGAGTTTAATCTTTTAAAAATACTATTCTTTCGACTGGGCGTGGTGTCTCACGCCTCTAATCCCAGTACTTTAGGAGGCCAAGGTGGGTGGATTATCTGAGGTCAGGAGTTCGAGACCAGCCTGATCAACATGGTGAAACCCCATCTCTACTAAAAATACAGAAGTTGGCAGGGTGTGGTGGTGGGTGCCTGTAATCCCTGCTACTCGGGAGGCTGAGGCAGGAATATCGCTTGAGCCTGGGAGGCAGAGGTTGCAGTGAGCCAAGATTGTGCCATTGCGCTCCAGCCTGGGCAACAGAGCGAGATTCTGTTTCGAAAAAAAAAATACTATTTTTTCAAATCACTGGTCTGCTTTAAAACTGTTCATTAAAATGCTGACCATCAGGGAATATTTCAGAATTCAAGGAAAAAACTGAAAAAATAAAATAAAATTCTGTCCATATCTCCAAAGTCTATGTCCTTACTTGGATATTCAAGGCTTTCCACGATCTTCCCCAAATTTCAACCTGATTTCTCAGGAGTCATCTGTGCATGCCCTTTGCAGGGGGTGCTCTTCACCGACTCCCACCCGCCGTCCCCATTGTCACATCCGTGGCTTTGCTACACATAAAATCTGATTAAATTCAACTCCACAAAAATGTGCTGTGACTTACTTAATCTAGGATGTCTATTTGCCTCCATTCTGAGCATGAAAAACCCACCCGGTTTACCATGCCAGCCCACGAGCCCCTCCTGGCTGCAATCCTGTTTGCCTCAATAGCAGCAGTTTGTAGCTTGCGGGGGGGGGGTTGAAATGGACTAGTAAAACTTTTAAAAACAATAATAAAGTACAGGAAGGCTGAGGTGGGCAAATCACCTGAGGGCGGGAGTTCGAGACCAGCCTGACCACCATGGAGAAACCTTGTCTCTACCAAAAATACAAAATTAGCTGGGTGTGGTGGCGGGCACCTGTAATCCCAGCTACTCAGGAGGCTGAGGCAGGAGAATCACTTGAACCCGGGAGGCGGAGGTTGCGGTGAGCTGAGATTGTGCCATTGCACTCAGCCTGGGCAACAAGAGTAAAACTCTGTCTCAAAAAAATAAATAAAAAATAAAAATAATAATAAAATACAACATCTGATTGTCAATTTTTTACTCTGCCAAATGAGAACTTAAAAAACAACTACCACCATCACAATATCTTGTTTTAGAAAAGACATTTACTAATCAAAAAGCACGAAAGGCATAATATCAGAATAACACTTGGTTCTTTAAATGTAATTCACTTAGCTTTAGGAAAAAAATCATTTAAAAAAAATTGTATGACTGTCGGAGGTACTGAAAACTGTTCAGACTGGCATTTGGGTGAGAGTCTACAGTGCTTCTGGTCTCCACCACCTGTTTCGCATTTAATCACTTGCTGCCTTGGGGTACATTTTGCATTGTTGCCTCTCTATTTAACTTCTTGTGCACATATGTTATTTCTTCAACTGGAAGGTAAGCTTTATAAGGAATCTATAAAAGGACTGCATGCTTAACTCTCCAGCAAGCACATAGAAAATGTTCAATAAATATTTGTTGAATGAATGAATCAACCTTTTCTAAGCCTGTGCTAACCAATAAATCTCCTCTTAATGGGATCTGAGCGCCCCATCCTGAGGCAATTTCTCTCAACAGACTCCTTTAAAATGAGTTATCCAGTACAAATTGCTTTACGTTTGAGTGAAGCCTAAAAATAAAAATTGTTTAAACCTGATATGAAAAGTCAACAGTTTTTTCCTCAAGGCAGTAGCAAGCCCCAACAAGGAGGAGAATCCAGACACAAACACACTTCTACACCTGCCATTTAATTGATCCTAGTTGTTTTGGGCTTTGCTGGTAGGCATGCACACAGTCCGCGCTTCTGGCTTGACCTGACTGCATAGGGTGGGTGGCATTCTCTCTGGGGCTCTCACCCCTGTGCCTAAAGCCTCCACAATAACCATGTTGTGCCTTTCCCTCTCTCTACTCGGTAACTTGGAAGGAAAGGTTGGGCAGAAGCTTAACATCTGGCTAGCCAAACCTTGGTTTTAGACTCCAGAGTTGATACAGAGCAATTCAGAAAAGTGTCTTTTGGATTTAAAACATTGTCTTCGCTCAGGATCTCGAGTTACCTTCAAAAAATTTAAATAAGATAAGGCCACATCCTTGCTTAAAACATTCATCAACTTTCAATTCAATTCCATTCAACAGCTATTGATTGAAGACCTATGGAATGCCAGGCCCTGTTCTAGATGTTGGGGATAGGTCAGTAAACAAAGCAGACAAAACTTTCTGCCTCCACGAAGCTTAGAGGGAGGTAGGAGTGAGGTGGGGGAGACGAACAAGAAACATAATGAATCAATAACATACTATTTCTGTGTTAGAAGGTGATAGATGCAATGGAAACTAATTGGAGCAAGGGGTGTTGCAATTGAGATGGGAGGGACAGGGCCTCTTTGAGAAGGTGGGTGGAGCAAAGGCTTAGAGGAGGTGAAAGCTGTGGCCATGAGACCATGTGGGAGAAGAGGAAATGCCTTTGGTATCATGACCTCACCCAGCACCCTCTCACCCCATGACCCTCCCACAAGGATCTCCAGCCGCCCCCAGGGTCTCCTCCCCAACTCCGGGCTTCACACACATTGTTTCTTCCTCAGGACTGTATTTTCCTTCCCTGTCTCTTGGCCAACTCCTCATCCTTATGACTTCAATCTAAATGCCACCTCCTCAGGTGGGCTTTTTTTTTTTTGCTGCCCCTCATCCATTGTAACTTAGATGCCCTCCCACAGTTATAGCCCTCCCTTCAGATACTTAACAAATACTGTTTGAATGAATGAACAAAGAAAAGGGCTCAAAGCAGGTGTTGAGGACAGGGATTCTGACTCATTGATTTATCCCCAGTGCTGGGCACATTGTTGAATGTATTTGGTAGACTTTATCTTCATAAATAAGCTCCATCATCAAGGATGGATAGAAGGATTATGTTACGGCTTACTTAAATTTAAGCATTATAATACTATAAACAAGATTTTTTAAAGGTGGGGTGAAGCATTAAATTGTGTTAGGGGGAATGAATTCCCTCCCTCCTTCACTTTTTCAGATGAAGCAGGCCTTGGTTTCAGTCCTTGGCCCAGACGGGCCCTTTTCAAGGAACATTTTCCAGCAGTGACGGTGCCTTCCTGTCTGAGATCAGCATGTCCTTCAATTTATTCTGCAACTCAGTCAAATTTATTAAAACTAGATTTGTCCTGAGGGTTTGTTCATTAAGGTGTTATTGTATATCAAATTCCCAATTACCTGGGATAATTAAAACATCCTACATTTTTCCCCAAATTATTTATACTTTTGGGAGTATCCCCTTGTAGGGAAGGCTTAGGACACACTACCCCAAAATATGGCACGCTGGCACTTCAGAAAACCCTAGAGGCAGGAAGGTGGCTCTCCCCTTCCCCTTGCCCTTCTCTTAGAAGCTGGTCATAAAACGTTCTTTCCAGAGGTGCCCACCCTGTAGCCAGGGGGAAGAAACACCCCATCTTTGAAGACACAGAGACATAGAGAAGAATCTGAACAAACAAGCCTTGCTAAGTTCCCCCCAGTTTATTAGCATTAGATCATACAGCTTTTGTCTAATCATCTCCACAATCCTCCACTTATTCATCAAACTTAGCATAAAACCCACAGGTTTCTCTGTCTCTTTGGATCTTCATTTCTGAAGCTATGCCATATAAAACTTACATACGAAATAAATTTATATGCTTTTCTTTTGTTAATCTGTCTTTTGTTACAAATGCGTCAGCCATGAACCCAGAGATGGGTGAGAAATTTTTCCTCCCTGACACTCCAAAGGTATATTTTTATTGCTATTTGCTCAGGAAATGCCGTAAGGATGATTTAACGATTTCAAATTGCCACCTCATTTGACATGCATTTTAGGTAACATAAAAATCATGCAATATGATTGAAACAAAAGAAATTAATTAGAGCAAAGAGAAAAATGCAAGCAGCGCAGTAAAGTGAAACAAGAAATAAAACCACTCAAGACAGGGAAATTCCAACCATAAAGACTCAAGTAGTTTCTGGAGGGGGATCACAAATTTGGCTCTGAGCAATGAAGAAAACAGACCAGTTACAGGATTCATGATGTTTTATAGCACACATATCAGGGGCTCAGGAGCCTTAAGACCTGAAAGATGTTTCTTACATATGGCCTCAAAAGGGACACTGATGTCATGAATGACACTTAAAGCAGATGAGTTTCCAATAGCCGTTTCTTATGGTATCACTGAAGGAGCCTTCAACTTAGGGCCTAACGACAAAGTGAAGTCCTTTAAAATTCAGTTATCCGAGGTAATGACATGATGCAGTTCAGAAATGAAGTTCTTTTATTATCTGACTTGATCCACAGATAAAGTTTAAAATATCTAAACTACCTAAAAGAAGGCCAAGTGTGGTGGCTTACATTTGTAATGCTAGCACTTTGGGAGGCCAAGGTGGGAGGCTTGCTTCAACTTGGGAATTTAAAACCAGCCTGGGCAACATAGGGAGACCCTCTCTCTATAAAAAATGTAAAAATTAGCTGGGCGTGGTGGCTTATGCCTGCAGTCTCAACTACTCAGGAGGCTGAGGCGGGAGGATTGCTTGAGCCCAAGAGGTCAAGGCTGCAGTGAGCTGTGATCACCGCCACTGCTCTCTAGCCTGGGAGACAGAGCGAGATTCCATCTCAAAAAAAAAAAAAAGAAAGAAAGAAAAGAAAAAGGAAAGGAAAAGGAAGGGAAGGGAGAAAGAAGAAAGAAAAGAAAGAAGGAATGAAGGAAAAGAAAAGAAAAGAAAAGAAAAGAAAGAAGAAAAGAAAAGAAAAGATGGCCTGCATCTCTCCCTAAATGTTGTTTTCTCCAATCAAACTTCCATAAGAATTAAGCAGCAAAGAAGTCAAGGATAAATTGTCTGGCAGGTACCCAACAGCTGAAACTCTATACTTCTGATTAGATGCAGATCTACACCTAAGAACTTGGCATCCACTTGTGAAAGTGAAGGTTCCTAACCAGCCAGGTACTTGTATAGACCTACGTCCTCAAGGAGGCAGACTACAGTGTACCCACGGGGAGGGACCAGATTTCCTTCAGGAAATAGTCCACGTTTGCTGTAACATAACAACAAGTGAACACCCAAGATCCATGGAGTGGCCATGGTGTGGGGCATAGATGACAACCCTCCCACCAACATTAGACACTGCATAGTTAGTTTTCTGTTATCCTGTTTTGATTTTGTCATGTATACCTCCCCACCCATTAGAGTAGTTAGTTGAGAATTGACTGTTAAAAATGAAATCAACCTGCAGAGAAAAAGTCATGTTGGATGAATCACTGGGGCCCTAGGCTGTTGGCTTCATGTTTGATTTGGATGCTTCACAATCCAGTCTTGTGTAGGTCACCCCATATAGCCTCCTCCATCAGCAGGATGATTTTGCTTTAGAAAATATGTACACTTGGTAAACTGTCAAAGTGAGTTGTACGTAAGGTATGTGTTGTTCAGAGGGAGAAAATACTTTTAGCACTACTTGAAGTCTTTATACCTGACAATGCATTAAGAATTCAACACAGTAATCTTATTGTTTTAGCTGTTGCCTTTACCATTACTCATGCATCATGACCGGGACAAAAATTAATGACCCCCCACAACCCCCACAGTGTTTGGTGTGTGTGAGTTTAAAAAAAAAAATCTTTTGGTTTGGGATGAATGCGTTGAACAATCCACCATCTGGTGTACAAATATTTTTATAGACACGAATCCAAATACCACAAAATCACTGCCATGGCTCAGGTCCTGTGAATCTTTCTCTGAGGCAGACTTTTTATGAAATGTGATTATTCTTCAACTATGAGACTCTCTGCAGGAGCATTAAGATTTAGCCTTGAGAACAAAACTCTCGGGGTTGACCAATATTTTTTAACAGATGGAAAGAACTCACCCTGGAGCTAATTTCGAGGAGAACAAAAGAGAATTTTGTTTTTGCTTTTTTGTTTACATGCTAAGCGTATACAGACTGAATCGGTGACAACTTCTGTTACATTCCTGCTGTGATCCTGGCTGGTGGAAGAAGATAAGATACCCGTAAGCTCTGCGGGCATCAAGTTTCGGCCCTGTCAGGTGTAATCAGAACCCTGGTCTTAAAACCAAGGCCTCCACTCCACCTCCTCAGGCAGAGGACACTTCATTCCCCAGCCCCAGGCACTAAGAGGAAAAGGAAGGATCCATCCTGTAAGAGCAAAATGAAACAAAACAGTAACACTGGGTTTGTGTGTTCCCTTTAACTCTTTACACCCTGGAATTAATGCAAAGTGGTATATATTTAATATCGAATTCCCTCACCTCACAATGTGATAATGACAAGAGATTTTTAGAAGGCATGGATTGTAGTTTTAGAAAATTAAGATTCTCCTCTGAAACTAATGTAAAGAAAATTGATGAATCTGTGCGTTTGATGGGATTCCTAAGTCAGCACCGTGTAGTGAAGACATTTTCTGAGACAGTGAGTTTGCTCAAAATGTCACTCCAATTTTTAAAGCATGGAGAAAATTGCTTGTCAGTGAATGTACCACTCAGAGCAAAATAGAATTTTTATTGCTAGATTTCCTTTCAAAGTTAAAAATAAGGGTAAACAGAACCAAAAGGCTGTTTTGGGGGAATGTAGTGATCTGGGGAAGAGAATGATGGCATATCGTTGGAGCTTCCAGCTTTGCTAGTGGAACTCATTGGAAAGTCCATGAAAATCACCACAGAGCTCAGACATAGTTCTTAACTGGCAAAACCGTCCTAAAATGACTGGACTCTGATCCAGCCGCCTTGGGAGAAGTGGGAGAAATAACAGTCCCACTTCAGCGATCGGCAAACTAAGGTACAGTGGAAACTGAGCGGTGGGCCCAGGATCACCAAAAGTCAGTAGTGAGCGGCAGACAGGCCCCAAAGAGCTGAGGAAGTGTAAACTCCGGTGATAAGGCGATAACTTGAGGAAATTAAAACCCCGTAGTGTGGGAAAGAACAATTAGCCAAGACAGAGGGGCAGGAAGGAATACAGAATGAATTACAATCAGAGGAAGCTAGCCGGCAACAAAAGAGATGAACTGGCGGGGGCGGGGCGAGAGGGAAGGGAGAAGTGACTTAAGAATGCTGGCTTCTCCGGGTTCCATCACCGCCTTATTGTTAGGTCGCCGTCGCTGTGCTCATAATTTAACCCCTTCATGCCTCGGAGTGTCTAACTCCAAGGCAGCTCTCTTTATTCATGAAGGTCTTTGAGATTATGCCACGAATATGATGAATTCCAGATAAGAATGACTGCATCATTAGTTTAGAAAAAGGTACCCCCATCCAAAAGAAAAAAAGAAGAAGTTTAAGCTTCTATAGATTAGCAAAATATTTCCATCAGAAACATAAGAAGAAACACATAAAACACAAATAATCAGCAAATGCAGATGTTTTAAGACCAAGAAGAAAGTGTTCATGAAAATGAAATGTTTTAAAGGAAAACATGAAAAGGTGTTTAAAAATAATTCTGATGACTATCGAGATGACCTAAGGGGATGAAATGCCCTATAACTAGTAGGAAAGGATAGAAAAAACGTATGATTGTTTTATGAAAATAAGAATCTGCTTATTTTAAGTCGATGAGTTTGTCACGCATGATTATGGGCACAAGAGATGATGTGCTGTGAGCCCAGAATTAAATTGTCTTTTACTTCAGTCCTAAAAATCAATAGGCGGAAAGCTAAGAGGAGGTTCTTCTTTAATCAACCAAGATGCTAAAATCATGGAGAGAAAGGCAAACAAGACCACAGCAGCTAAGTCATTCAAAAGAAGAGGGAGAGTTGATTACGTAGAATGAAGTGGAATGAAGATGCTAAGTAGGATTAGAAAAACATGATACTATTACAAAGGGTTGATTGAGCGAACAAAATGGATAATGAGGCAAATTAAAGATTGTTAAAAATCCTGTGTCCAGGAAATGAATTAACTGCTCAGACTAATAAATGAAGAAGCATCACACAGAAGACGATGATTGAATGTCACCATGGGAAAACAGAAGGTTCCTGGTTTATAAAACCAGCACACTTAAAAAGAAGAGAAGGGTGGGGGCATTTGAAACAATACTAAGAGGCTTTACCAGTGAACTGAAAAAAAAAAAAGTAAAGTAAACAGTGATGGAAGGACAGCCTTAGAAAACACCTCAATGATACAAGATTCTTTAAATATCTTAAAGTGATTGTGGGTAAGGAGGAACATCTAGGAACTTGAAACATTAAACTCGGGTTTATTTTAATTTAGTTTAATTTTTTGGTCTTGCCTTCATGACGCCAGTAAAATGTACCAGAAATGGAAACAGTGTCAGAGAGTGATAAATTAAGAGCAATGAGGAATTCCCTTCCAATAAATTAAGATAACTCAAGAAAAGACAACTCCTGCGTGGGAAGAAAAAGCTGCAGTGATTAATACTGCCTTCATGCAGCATTTGGATGGCTCCTAGGAATCATAAAGATACCTGGGGAAATCAGAGCCAAGTAAATCTAGTACCTTTCAAAAAAAAATGGACTAGGGAGGAAGCAGAGAAATGCTAGCTTTGCAACTCAGGAGCAATTGAAGTATATAAAGTATAGATAAAGCAACCAAGGTGGAATTACCAAATACCTAGAAATATATGAGTTCAGCAGACAAAACAGTCAAATTTTAGGAAAAGTGACCTCTTGAATAAAATTCTTATAGAAGTTTTTAGGCTTTTGAATTTGGCCACTATACTAGAGTTTATAGAGAAGATGAATAAATGGACATCTGTTAGCAACAGCATCATAGTCTGCCAACGGCATTTATTAACTAACGTCATAGAATACAGACCGATAAGGAAGAGTTGGATTAAACAATCCTTTTCCCCCGGAGGTGCTGACATCAGTGTAGATGCAAAAGTATCCATAAGCGTAGGCATCCAATGACCAGAAAGCTAGTGGCATCTGTCATACAAGCATTGTATGATTGCAATGCATTGTATGCATGAGCAAGAGAATCTCGATCTCAGATTTATTTAAACAAATAAGTCATCACAGAAATAGTACCTATGGAGAAATCCTAGAAGAGGTTTTGGAGTGAATGGTTTGCTGGGCAGGCAGGATGTTTCTGATACAAGAAGAGCCCCTGAGAAGGCCCATAGCCAGGAGTGGGAAATAGGGTTGAGGAATCATGAACAGGGCTGAGCGAGCATAATACAGTAAGTATAATAAGAGCATAATATAATAAGAAGTGATGGGGAAGATTAGGTAGCCTAGAGTAGGAGACAGATTTGAGCATGGGCTTTGGAGTGAGACAACCTGCTTTGAAGCCCAGCTCCATAGTGGTATAATCTCCAACCCCACCCCCACCTCAACCTCTCTGTACTTTGGTCTCTTCATCTCAAAACTGGAATTTTAATAAACTTAACTTAAGGATTGTGCCAAGAGTTAGGTGAGATGTTCTGTGTTCAAGCACCTAGAAAAAATAAGAACTCCAGTATTAGCTATTGCTGTGAATGAATGGTAGTCAGTCTAGGTGAGAACACCTGCCTTCCTCACTTCCTTGGGGTCATCTCTTTTGACTTTCTGCTGCCTTTTCAAAACTTTTACACTCTCCAAGGACAACAGCCCTACCTGGCTCTCTCTCACTCTAACAGATCGTGGGAAGGACAGTTTCACTCTCAATTTCCCTGTTCTCCCCTCAAAACACACTCTTCTTAGCCCCCTCTACTGTTTCTGAGAACACAATGCCCCATTCCTTTCCAAGGCTAAAACCTCTCCGGCAACAGAAAACCCAACTGTTCCGGATTCAGCAGTTGACGGTTGATCTCCAGCAGGTTGGTGGTCCATCAGTAAGCCCATTCCTCTCTCCCAGCTGCAGTAACTCCTTCCTGTCAGCCTCCAGCCCTGCTCAAGTCTTCTCTGGCTCTGTGCATTTCTTCCTCCAATGTGCAGAGCCAACACCACCCACTTCTTTCCTTCCCTGCATAAATAAAACTACCCTGTCTCTGATTTCTACTCCCCCTTCCTCTGCTGAAGCAGCTGGTTTGATGGCCACCAAAGAAGAAAGTTTTTCTCCATCTTATTCTATTCTAGTTTCTTGTGATTCTGTGTTTACCTCTATTGATGGATTGTTTTCTCTTTCCTGATGGTTCCTGTGTAGTCTTTTTCTTTGCTCAGGCTGTTCCTGTAAGTATCTCCAGGGATTCTAGACTTGGCTGGTTCAGTTTCTCACACTGTACTGAACAACCTTATGTAAACCTTCAAGCCCATGATTTATCATTTTTGCCCAGGCTACAGTGCAGTGGCCTGATCAAGGTTCACTGCAGACTTGACCTCCTGGGTTCAAGTGATTCTCTATCCTCAGCATCCCAAGTAGCTGGAACCACAAACACACACCACCATGACTGGCTAGTTTATTTATTTTTCTGTAGAGACAGGGTTTCACTATGTTGCCCAGGCTGGTCCTGAACTCCTAGCCTCAACTGACCCTCCTGCCTTTGACTTTCAAAGTGTTAGAATTACAGGCAAAAGCCAGCACACCTGGCCATTATTTATCATATCTCTGCAGGTCATTCCTTGACTATCCTTCTGAGGTTGGAATTTCCAATTGCCTTTTGAAATTCTCACACCATTGCCTTTTCATTCATTTATTCTTCCATTCAAAAATATGTATTGAGTGCTACTGAAACATGTTTAAAACTATCTAATCATCTCTCTCCATCTCCACTCTCATCTGCCTTTTGTCCTGTCTTTTCTCTGGGTAAATGATATCCTTTTCTTAGCAGCAGAAGCTAATTTTATTGCTCTTTGCAATCTCCCAAAGTGACTTAGTATCGTGTCTAGGACTAAATGGGACTCCATAAATACTGTTGAATTATATTGAGCTGAAATCATACATGAAGTGATAGACAGTTATGAGAAGGATCTTAGAGGACATGCGTCTTTTCACTCTTTGGCAAAAACACAAATAGACTCAGTTATCAATTAATATCTCTCGCACTAATTTTACTTTTAGCACTAAGATTCTAAAATTCTACACAAGTAGTACAGAAAATTTATGTAATAGGCCTAAAAACATTAATTTTAAAGATGGAAATAGAATTGTCCATAGAGAGGACTATCCTTTTGTTTAGCAAAAGAACTTGGATATGAAAGATGAAATCTCCAAAGCTAACTTAATTTGTACATGAAAAGTATCAAGAATTGAAAGCTGGCTGGGTGCTGTGGCTCACGCCTGTAATCCCAGCACCTTTGGGAGGCCAAGGTGGGCGGATCACGAGGTCGAGAGATTGAGACCATCCTGGCCAACATGGTGAAACCCTGTCTCTACTAAAAATACAAAAATTAGCTGAGCATGGCGGCACGCGCCTGTAGTCTCAGCTATTCAGGAGGCTGAGGCAGGAGAGTCACTTAAACCTGGGAGGCAGAAGTTGCAGTGAGCCAAGATCATGTCACTGCACTCCAGCCTGGCGACAGAGCGAGACTCCGTTTCAAAAAAAAAAAAAAATTATTATTGGGTACTAGGCTTAGTACCTGGGTGACAAAATAATCCATACACCAAACCCCCATGACATGAGTTTACCTGTATAACAAGCCTGCACTCGTACCTCTGAACCTAACAAAAAAAGAATTGAAGGCTGAAAGCCAGAAGGGAAGTGAGAAAGAGGAGCTCAGGGCGGTGAAATGAAGTGGAAATGTTGTCAGGGAACTCTGCAAAGAGAGCTGACAAGTGGTTAAGAGTGACCAGTTGACTTTTAAACACAGGGATGTCCCGTATTTTGTTTTAAGTTATTGGCTGTGCAGTGTTGTAATTTGATCTAACTCCCATCCTATATCAAATTATGTTTACATAATTAAGACGGTTCACTAAAGTGATTTTTCCTGAGCAAAGAAAGTCTGCTGTGTGTTCTGACATACATTTTTAAGCACCTCTCAGTCCATCACCCAAAAGTGTCAGATGGGTTCCACCTACTAATGACCAGTTATTCTATGAGATGATCTGAAAGATGATAGAATGGCTAATAAGGGGAGTAGCAAAAGCCTGTCACACAATGAATGCTTGAAGAACTACCAGGTGTCTGTCTGACTGCGGCTATCACCCTGCATGGCCATGAGATGTGCGTGACTCACTCCGGAGAGGCGAGCTCCTGTACAAATTGACCGTTCACGGTCTTAGTTCTGAACTGCCTTTCTGGACGCTTCTTTCTGTTTCTCTCTACTTTTGACACTCTGAGCTAGCAAGTCTGATGTCCTTCTGTTCCCTATTCTAGGCCTGGGCTTGATGTTCACCGATTTTCCCTCAGCTCCGACTGTGGCTCCTCTCAGCAGACTCTGATCCCGCTCTCAGCCGGGCTGCATCTGCCCATCTCAGGTAAACATGGCTGGGCCTAGGCAAACTGTGGGGCCTTTCAGCTGGAGCTGCGCTCCTGTGCGTGGAACACCTGGCTGGTTTGGTGCTTGAATTAGACACTGGGAAGGCATAAGCTGACATCGCTCTTCCTTCAAATATTTGGAAGGGGCAGTTTTCCTATTCTCTATGGCCTTGAAGCAGAGAACGAGGAATACTGGGGCACTAAAAGGACTGAGTGTAACTTAAAACAAAAAGGCACTCGACAGCAGCCGGAGCTACCACAGCGGTCACTTCCTCCTCACTGAAAGGGCTCCAGCAAAGGCTGGATAACCATCAAGTGGCAACACTCTGGGAACGTTTGCAAAGGGAGCCATGCATCCTACAGATAATTTTACCAGCAGGTTTTCAGGTTCCTTCAGCCCTGAGCTTCTCAGATTCCAAACTTTTATAATTATTTGAGTTAAAAAAAAAAAAGTCAGATGCAGCTGAGCACGGTGCCTCAGGCCTGCAATTCCAGGACTTTGGGAGGCCAGGACGGGCGGATCACCTGAGGTCAGGAGTTCGAGACCAGCTTGATCAATATGGTGAAACCTTGTCTCTACTAAAAATACAAAAATTAGCTGTGCATGGTGAGGTGCACCTATAATCCCAGCTACTTGGGAGGCTGAGACAGGAGAATTGCTTGAACCCGGGAGGCAGAGGTTGCAGTGAGTTGAGATCATCCCACTGCACTCCAGCCTGGGTGACAGAGCAAGACTCCCTCTAAAAAAAAAAAAAAGTCAGATGTTTGACTAGAAGGGACAAGTCATAATGAGAACCACTGGAGGGTCATTTGCGTGTGGTTGTTGCCAAGGAGGAAATTAAAAACTGAGAAACAGGAGAATTAAAATCTAAGCTGGGAGAGGGGAACCTCAGATCCCTTCTGAGGATATGGTTAAACTGTCTTGTGTTTTCTGTGCCAGATGGAGCAGTTTAGACCTAAAGAATGTCAGCAATTTTCATCCTCCCACACAGCTACTTTATAATAATTAGTTTTACTACTTTTTTTCACAAGCTATTACTTTAATGATTTTAATTAAGTTGTTCATGCACTCGAGTTGTTTACAAGCACTTTTCTTTTTATAGCACATCGATAAGCAACAGAGGCAAACTACCACCTTGGAGGGAGCCAGGCAGTGTCTGCTGGGCAGGCCGCAGCCGGGAGCATGGAAGTCGCTTCTTCCATCCTCCACTGGAAACCACCCAGCATCCTGGGGCCAGACTCCCTCCCCTGGGAAGAGACTATAGTCCTATCTGTATCCTCCGTGGTCACTGCCCCTCAGTCACAGCAATGAAGAGCAAATTACCTGTTTTCTGTATGTTCCTCCGACAACAACTGACACAGAGTAAATATGAAAGGTTCTGGATGATTCGTGGTCAGCTTTTATTAAAATTCCACATACTTCGCGTTTCTTAGCTATCTGGATTGACTCCTGGTTCCACCCCTTACTAGTTGCGTGACTTACCTTCTCACGTTCTCAGTTTCCCTTTCAAACTGGTAGAGTTATTTTGAGAATTATATAAGTTTCGAGTGGGAGGGCGCTAAGACATTGCTGATTAGAGTGGTTTTTCAATCCTGATCGCCTCCTTCTCCCTCTTAGCTTCTTTTCTCCTCCCCCTCATGCTTCTAGCCTAGGCTTCTGGCAATTTTGACATAACAAAAGTGGGATTCCTTCATTCCTGACTTCAGGGCTTTTCCTTACTTCATTATTGCATGATCATTCTCAAGTCTTTCATTCTCATTCTTTACATAAATACAAAAAGGAGAAAGTGAAATAGTAGAGGAACCAACAGATTTGAAGGAGCTGCCACTATTTGATTCCTCCTGTTAGGACATCTGTATGACCCCAAGTTCCTGTTCTTAAGGCCGTTGTATCATATTCTTAAAAGCTATGTACACATTCTGCTTTGAATGTGTCCCTCAGCCTCATTCTTCTCCACTTGCTGGGGGCCATCTCGCCCCATGGGAAGGTAAGTTCAGGCTCAGAGGGAAAGTCACGACAAAGTCCTGCTCTTTTATTTTTGTTGTCTAAAATCATGTTTCATGCTCTTCTTTGAACAAAATCCAGGACTCTAGAGATGCCCTGTTACTTTTCTTCCAGCAAGTCTCTAATTTACTGAGGAGTAAACTTGTAATGAAAAGAACCCGGAACTCCCCAAGGCAGCTCCCCGCTCAGACAGTCCTCAAGGTAGAGGTTCTTTAGAGCAGATTCCAAGAGCCCCATCCTTCCTGTGAAATAGGGCTGCTAACTCGCCACCTGTTAAGTATGATTGTTAAAAATACATTTTTTGTTAAAACTTTGATTAATAGAGACAGAAACTTTCACTTCAAGACCTTTCCTATGATTAGATCTAGAGCAGAGACTATTTGGTCTACGTTTGAATCGGAAAGTTTGCCCTTGACCTCATGAATTGTATTGTTCTAATTAAAGTGATAACTGCAGTATTAGTTTTTATATAATTTAAATAACCAAACCGAGACTGTCCACTTAGGTTTTCAAAAGGAATGTATTAGCACCATCTTGTGACTATTTTGGTACCGCTTACAGAACAAAACTTTCAGCCTGGCGCTTGTGTTCAAAAGGAATCTTTTGGTGCCCTCCTGTGGTATGTTACAGAACTGGGAGAAACAACAAATACAGAATAATGCCTCTGGTCCCAGGAATTGCTCTTCCTGCTGTCATAGCTATTAGTGATTCCTTGAAAAATCACGGCTATTAATAAAAATAACTTTTAGTAATTTTGCTTGTAAGTTAATAAAGCAAATTACAAAGCAAATATATGTAATTTGCTTTATTAATTTACAAATATAAAGTGTAATATGAGAAATAACAAGAAAGTCTCATTGTAACATCAAAAATGGAAATCAAGGTGGGAGGCTGAGGCGGGTGGATCACGAGGTCAGGGGTTCGAGACCAGCCTGGCCAACATGGTGAAACCCTGTCTCTACTAAAGATACAAAATATTAGCCGGGCGCGTTGGCACGCACCTGTTACTTAGGAGGCTGAGGGAGGAGAATCGCTTGAACCTGGGAGGCAGAGGTTGCTGTGAGCCGAGATTGCGGTGCCACTGCACTCCAGCCTGGGCAACAGGGCAAGACTCTGTCTCAAAAACAAAACAAAACGAAACAAAAACCCACAAAAAGTTAAAGCTGGCCAGCCAAAGAAAACATAAATTATATTTATGCTATTTCCTCACAGCAGCAGCACCTTGGTTCGTACATGAAAATGCCCACGCTCTTGGTAACTAAGCTTTCTACACACTAGGTGCTGCTGTAATTTTGTCACATGTGCGTTCGCACCACAAAGAGGTAAGCCCTCTACCACAATCCTCATTTCCCGAAGAGAAAACTGAAGCACGGAGAGGGAACTGCCAAGGGCCAGTGACTTGGTCAGTGGCAGAGTGGGCAGGTGAAGCTGGGACTGATGACCAGCCACTGCAGGAGCAGAGGGAGAGCTTTCCCCTCGTTTCCCTGAAGGTTCTCCGAAAAAGTCAACTGGCAAAAAGCAGGTTAACTGGAGAAAAGGCGTACACATCTATGTAACATGTCTACACGGGCGCCTTCGGAATGAAGACTCAGAGATACAGGGGAAACTGACCGTTTTAGTGCTTAGGGACAGCACAGTATGGATAGCCATGGAGACGAAAAGAGTGTGATCCAATGCTAATAGACTGAATGGGGACGCCCAGCAAAGCCTGTCTGTCTGGATTCTTCTTGGCCTCCCGAGCAGCATTCCTTCCTTCCGGGTATGGGGCAGGACCCTGTCTGGAATGGGGGGGTCACATGACCCATAGTCAAACAAGGTGGGTCAGATAGTTTATTCATAGCCTGTTTTTATACAGAAAAGTGGAGGGAAAATTAAAGTAGTATTTTTCAGTTTTATGACTAGCTTTGGGGAGAAAAGGTTCTGGTTTCTATGGCCTGCCTTGGGGGCAGAGGGATCCTAGTTTCTAGCGCAGGGGCTAGCACTGACAGGGCGGAAGGGCAGGAAAAGGTTTTGCTTCTACGGTGCTTCCGAGGCCTTCATTTTGAGGTATTGATTTCTGAGCCCCAACGCACCCCTGCTTCATGCTACCCACGACTGTGACTTTGGGCAGGATTTTAGTGTCTATTGCCACCTGCTTTTAACCTTCACTGTTCTCATAGCCCTCTAGCAATGTCATCTAAGCACTTGGTAAACAGTGGTGTGAGTCCTGAAAAAAGCACCTGAAAAACCTCTCATTGGAAGTGGACTTTAGGTGTGATACAATTTGATGTACAATGTAAGAGATATTGATAACATCTCATTTTAACCTCTAAAATGGAAACAGAGAAAATCCTTCCCATTTTTTGGCTGGGCGCATTGGCTCACACTTGTAATCCTAGCACTTTGGAAGGCCAAGGTGGGCGGATCACAAGGTCAAGAGATCAAGACCACCCTGGCCAACATGGTGAAACCTCATCTCTACTAAAAATACAAAAATCAGCCAGGCGTGGTGGCATGCACCTGTAGTCCTAGCTACTTGGGAGGCTGAGGCAGGAGAATTGCTTGAACCCAGGAGGCGGAGGTTGCAGTGAGCCAAGATCATACCACTGCACTCCAGTCTTGTAACAGAGCAAGACTCCATCTCAGAAAAAAAAAGAAAAGAAAAGAAAAGAAAATCTTTTCCATTTTTTTTTACATTTGTTAAAACCACACAATCTTAAAGCTGGCCAGCCAGGCAGTTGCCACAATATCTGTGCTGTGCATTTAGGAGAAACTGCAGGCTTTCTCAATGTTGGCACTATTGACATTTTGGCCTTGAGAGTTCTGTGTTGTGGGCGGGCTGTCCTGTGCATTGCAGGGTGTTCAGCAGCACCCCTGGTGTCTATCCAGTCAATGCCGGTAGCACCCCTCCAGTCATCACAAACAAAAATGTCTCCAGACATTGCCAGATGGCTGGGGACGGGGCAAAGGAGAGGCCCCAGATTCTCCTAGGTTGAGATGGAACACACTATGGGATAGTTGAGAAAAGGTAAAAATTAAAGTAGCATTATATGGTATAATGTTAATTTCCCCAAGTTGTCCTAAGGCAGAGAAAGAATCGAAACCATGAAACATTGCCATTCAGCCTAGCTGAAAGATCATTTCCCAGAAAAGTACCATGAAACTACCATGTTATACGTCATGCAGGCTAAGCATGCAGCCCTTATGTTGATTCCTCTGGAAAAATAGATCTTAAGTGTTTAAGATTTTCACGATTGCACTGTATGATCACATCATAGAATGTGCTATGTTTTCAGAACATTTGACAGACTTACTCTCATGATTTCTTGACCTTCAGGTTATCTGTGGGCTCAGACTTTGAACTGAATGTATGATCTCACTTAGTTTTCTCTGAGCCCTTCTTCATGAGCTCTTCTTAGTTAATAGTTACAATTCCTCCTCATATCTGGTATTAGCTCAAAGATTTAAATATCCTCCTTCCACATACAGAATCTTCTAAGAGTTTCCAAGTACAGCCTCATCTCTTCCACCAATATTTACGAATGTCTCAATATCCTAATTTAAATATTTCACAATTTCACCCCTTTTCGTTACCATTTTTTACCTGTTCCTTTTTTTCATTATCAGTATTTCATTCAGCACTCATTTGATAATCACCTATTTATATTAATATAAACTAATATTTATATACATATTTATGTTAAGAGCCAGGGATACAAAAAGCATTAAGCTGGTCCCTAAGGAGCCTACCTGCAGTCCAGTACAGAAGAGGAGTACAGGGAAAAACAGGTGTTTACCAGGCAAAGGGTACCCTCGGCAGAACAAATAGCGTATGCCACGACCAGAGCTGTGATTGGGTCTGGTTCCTTTCCATTCTTGCCTTCTGGTGTTCCCCAAAAACAGGAGCTCTTTCCCTCTCGCTATGACAGGCAGGGCCACCACATCAGGAAACTCATTTTTGTAACCACGCCATGGCTTTTGCTGAGGCTCTGCCCTTCCTCATCCCTCTCTCATTTCTGCTTCATCGCTGTCTCTCTGTCTCAGCCCACCCTCATCTCTTGTCCTATGGCCATTATCACTAATCAGACACAACTGGCATCTGTCCTAGAATCTGGCAAGGGCCTCCTGACTGCTCTTGGCCACCGTCTGTCCTCTGCAAACTGCCTGAGGAGAAGCTATGTGACATGGATTGCAAGTCACTTCCTCATGCCCAACTGCAGGGCAACTAAGTGGTATTTTCAGCCTTGCATGGGATGTAAGCTCTGTGGCAAGGAAGCAGTGGGGTGGGGGTGGCAGTGGCATAGCCACTAAGTGTAGCCACAGCTGAAAAACCAGGCCCCTGTCCACGGAAGACCAGGCTGATTTCCTCCCTTGCTCTCATTCTCACCATTCTTGCCATGGCCTGCCCGGCCCCAAACGCCCAGCCCTCACCCCTTTCTCACCCTCCCTTCACCCCACACCTTGTTGTTCCTCAGATACTGCAAGGACACCCCCATCTCAGGCTCTTTGTGCTTACCTAGTCCCCCAGCCCTCATTCTTCGTCCTCTTACCTGCATGGTTCCCTCTCTATTTTCTCCAAAGCATTTCTCGAATGTCACCTTTCCTGAGAAGTCTCCTCGTCAACCCTCACAGAATAGCACCCTCATGGTTCCCGGTAGTTCTTACCCTACCTGACTTATTTCTGTCTGTTTTCTTTCTGTCTCTCCTCCATGAGAGCAGGGCCTTTGTCCATTTTGTTCTCTGCTGTCTTTCCAGGGCACCGGAGAGTGTCTGGCATGCACTCAGTCCTCACGGAACACTGGCTGAATAAATGGCGGAAGAATCAAGTCCCCTTTCTGCTCCCCCTAACAGAATTGATATTCCCAGCTAGGAGGTTTGGGTGAGGTTTTCCCACTTCTGGGTGCTGGGAAAGAGTGGGACAGGGGGAATGTGATGGCCTGGAAGTCCTATCCTCTTAGCAGCAGTCCTGGCTCCAGGATATGCACCTCCCCAAGCCCAAGTTGAACAGCACAGGGGATGGTTGGTTCAGGACTGGGAAGGTGGCCTATGTCAGTCCAGTCCAGCTAAAGCTCCTTTGGCTTGCTGGTTGTGGGAATGGGAAGCTCTCTGGTCTCTGGGTGGGCATAAGTGAGCCTGGTAAGAATAGTATAGCTGCAGGTACTTTGCTAAGAGGAAAAACCCCAGCTTGAAAATTAGGTCAAAAGCTGAGCCAACAGTATCATAGAAATAGAGATCCAGAACCTTTACCACAGTGTCAAACTCCCCGAATTCTGCTGGATCTCTACAGCTTCTGGGCTCCGTGTTTTGTGAACGAATGATTCCTATATTGTTTAAATCAGCTTGAGGTTAGTTTTTCTTCTTTGTGTAGTTTCAAGCATGCTAACTGGTACACTGCTCTTAAAGTGCCACCAGGCCCTGGTAATGTTTGAAGAAGGACATTCACAAATTAGAATATTAATTCATTATTGAATGAATGAATTCACTCATCATACACATACTTTAGAGAGTGAGCAAAATTATTAGGGATAGCAAACCTACCTTATTTGAGGGAAAATGATAAGAAATGGGGAGTGTTTGACCTCAAGGAGAGAAGACCCAAAGGGCCATGATAACGTCTTCACGACAAATGTAGTTTCATGTGTTTGCAGGGTGTGGCAGGTAGATATACAGATTTAGCTGGGGACTGCTGGAATACTTGATTGTCTTAACTCTATTTTGGCTGCCAACCCCTTCTCCTAAGGTACCAGGGGGAAATATATTCACAGAGAACGAAGCAAGGCAAGGCAAATCATGCAACTGGCTCAAGCATCAGCTTCAAATACTACATTTCCTTTCAAAAAAAAGAAGAGCTCCTTACCTAAGTTAGACTAGCCTGAATGGGCTAGGATCAAGGCAAGACAGAGGGCCTCTTCTGGTCCCTTCTGTTTCAAAGTCCAAACACTTAACATAGATCTTACCACTCCAATGGGAAGAGAGGATGCCCATGCCCACCCAAACCATATGGGGAGAACAATGCAGGAATAAAATACACATATGTGTGTCTGTATCTTCCCCTTCCACTCCCCCATCAAGTTTTCAGAGGAGATCAAAGCCCTGATCAACAGTAGAACCGCAACCTCATGAGAGACCTTGAGCCAGAGGTACCTAGCGAAGCCATGCAGGGATTCCTGACCCACATAAACTGTGAGATAATAAATTTTTGCCGTTTTTAAGCCATCAAGTTTCAGGGATAATTTGTACACAGCAACAGATAGCCAACACAAATTGGTATACAGAGTTTCATTATGTCAATGTAGGTTATTTCCAAATTGTAATCTAGCATTAAACATCTTTGTGCATGTATTTTTTGTGTGTTCCTGAAGGTAATTGTGTAAGATAAATTATTAGACGTGGAATTGTTTACTCCTATTTTGAATTGTAATAAGTACAGTCAAATTATTCCCCCCCACCGAAAGACTACATACCTGTTACACTCCCATTAAAAGTTTCTGAGACTGCCTCATGCCCTATAACCTTGCCCATAACAAGTACTACAGATCTTTATCATTTACCAATTTGAAATAAAAAAAAATAGATATCATGTATTGATTGCTTGCTCCATGCCAAGCACTGCCCCAGGGCTTTACATGCCTTTCTCCACTTGATCATTGTAATAACCCTATGATGTAGATACTGTCATTACTCCCATTTTACAACGGATGAAAACAAGACTTGATAAGATTACATCATAACTAAGAGTAGAACAGACAGACTCAGGCAGTCTGACTTCAGAATCTGAGCTTTCCTGACTGGTGAGATTGAGCTAGTCTCAAGTGACCAGTAAGCCCAAGGGTATCTTTTCCTCTGTGAATTGCATACTCAAATTCTTTCCTCCTGTGCTGAATATCCTGTTTGCCACTTCACATTCACTCTCTCCATTTTCCATCTTGCTCTTGCCCTACAAGTGGGACCTGTCTGGGATTCATCAGCATGGCACCTGTGCCCTTGGGCTCCCAGCTGGGCTTAGCCAGTGGAAAGCCTGGCAGGAGATTGGAGGTAGGAAGGGATTCAGTTCAAAGTATTTATTTCATTAGGTGCCTCCCTGTGAGGTTGCCTCTGACAGGCTGTATCTTTAGAACAAAACTCAATGATCTTCTGACCAGACCTGCTCTCCCTCTGAGCTCCCGTAACCTTTCCCTCCTCTTATCTTTTCAGATCAAGAAGTGATAACTGGGGCTGCTAGCTGGAGCTGTCAGGTAACTGCACTATCTTATGTAGTTTCACAAAATCACAATTAGATAAATAGTTTTTTTGTAAATAAACTCTCTTTGGTTTATCCTTGGGCATATACTATCATTTTTGCTTTTTTGTTATGTTGGCTTTTCTAACTGAATTGTGGATACTCTCCTCTCCACATTAGGGCACCACCCTTTGTTCATCATGGGAACATCTCCCTCAGCTTGTTGCTTTCTAGTTTTGTTTTAATGTGGCTTTTGTATAGGCTTACTTGAGTGAGGTCTGTTCACTCAAGACTCCATTCTTGAGTCTTGAGTGAACAGACCTCAAGACTCAAGGTCACTCAAATGTGACCTAGAGTTTGAAAAATACATGGCAACTCCTCGCTCCCTTCTCTTTGGAGAGGAGTGAAATTCGAGATCTGATCCACTCATGGCCCAAATATCAGCTTCCCCTCCATAAAAGTTTACATTTCTCTCTAAGCATTTGGAAAGATTCATCTTGTGTTCCAGAGATGCCTACTGGGAGCTGCTCTTCAATTTCATGTGCGTCTTCCCTCTATCCCCTCTGCTGTGGAGCTCTGGTTACCTCATGGCTGCTACCTACCTGGAGTTCCTAGGTGTAATCCCCTCCCTGCAGAGGGCCCTTCAACCAGGCAGTTGAGCTGAGTCTGGAGGAAACCACACTTTGTTTATTATATGCTCCCTTCATTTTCCGTAATACCATCACTCATTTTGAGGGAGTAGGGAGAGGGTGAATTGCCATTGAATTGAAGGGAATTATAACATAGGATGGTGGGGGAAGAGGACTAAAACTGAGGGTTAAATGTGATTTTTCTAGAAGGCACTCAGGAAGTTAAATTACTTCATAAGAAGTTCTTCATGGGTGTGCCATGGTCACTAACATGACTCTCTGTCCTTAGATCTTTCTTCCAACCTTCCTCTAACCCAACTCTCAAGGAAATTCTGCTACTTGTCCACAAGGGTCAGTCTTATTCCAAGATTACTTCCCTAACCGCAGCAGTACCTCTTCCTTGGGATATTGAAGGGGAAGAGGAGCTCTTCCTGCACACGCTGATGGAGTTAACAGTTGCCTTTGCAAGTTCCCCGGAGCTGTGTGGGGAGAGGGTTCAATACTTCAAACACTATGGAGGAGGCCAGAGTGGGCAGCCTTGGTCCAGCCCCCTTTGAAGTATCCTGACCCACATAAGCTGCAGACCTCTAGCTTCGTGTTTCTATTACTGAGTGTGTTAATATCTTTCCCTAACCTCATGCTTTCAGACTGTGTCCCGTCAGGCCTCACAAAATGAGAAATGGACCCAACCCACATGACCACTGTCTGAGCTACCGTGCAGCAGCTTTCTAGCACCTCCTGTGAAAAGATGGGATGCCATTTTTTTGTTTTGTTTTGTTTTGAGTTGGGGTCTCGTTCTGTTGCCCAGGCTGGAGCACAATGGCTCTATCTCGGCTCACTGCAACCTCTATCTCCCAGGTTCAAGCGATTCTCCTGCCTCAGACTCCCGATAGCTGGGATTACAAGTGCACGCCACCTCGCCTGGCTAATTTTTGTATTTTTAGTAGAGATGAGGTTTTGCCATGTTGACCAGGCTGGTCTCAAATACCTGACCTCAGGTGATCCACCCACCTTGGCCTCTCAAAGTACTGGGATTACAGGTGTGAGCCACCACGCCAGGCCGGGATGCTGTTTTTAACTTAGGACCACCCTTACCCTTAGTGTGGGGAGAAATGAGAGAGAAAGGATTGGTTACGTATCTTTTGGAGAAGGAGGAGAAGGGGAGCCAAAAGGAAGAGGTGCATTTTACTTTCTCACCCGAAAGGACAACAGGACCAACAAGTCAGCTCTGAGGCCACTGCTGGACATCAGTGGGACAGGACACTGGGAAGATGCCAGCTCCATGTCCTTGGAAGTGCATGATTAGTAGAGTGTCATAGAAAGGTTGACATAAGGAGGATTCCTGTCTTTTAAAAGAAAATTCAATGTCTTTCTCTTTACCTGGCCTTGAAGTCAGTCTGTACTGTTTAAGAATACAAGTAAGAAATCCAGGTTGGACTTAGCTGACTTGTGAGGGAGGGAAAAATGCTAAAGGTAAGAGGATTAGGGGCCTGGAAGTGGAAAAGACACGAAACAGGCCATGCCACACTGTTGAAGGGAGAAGCTGTCATTATGGGGTGTGTGTGTGTGTGTGTGTGTGTGTGTGTGTGTGTGTGTGTTGTGTATATGTTGCCAAAGACAGACATTGGTAGGTGGGGCTGGGTAAAAAGTCTAACTGGGTAAAAAGACTAACTGAAGAGATATGGGGTGTGGTGTGTGTGTGTGTGTGTGTATGTGTGTTGGGTATATGTTGCCAAAGACAGACGTTAGTAGGTGGGGCTGGGTGAAAAGACTGAGAGATGATTAGCTGGAGAGCGGGAAAGGATGCTTGCTGTCAGAGCAAGGGCCAAAGAATAAGTCCTCAAACAAGCTGGGGACACCGTGAGTGTGAAGAATCTGTGGACGCTCTGGGAAGGGCGGGACTGCCAGCGACGTGGGCACTCAGGTCCAGAGAACAGAGGAAAGTCCAGAGGGTGTTGCTGCATAAAAGGCTATAAAAATGACCTCACCTGGCCGGGCGCGGTGGCTCAAGCCTGTAATCCCAGCACTTTGGGAGGCCGAGACGGGCTGATCACGAGGTCAGGAGATCGAGACCATCCTGGCCAACACGGTGAAACCCCGTCTCTACTAAAAATGACCTCACCTGGCCGGGCGCGGTGGCTCAAGCCTGTAATCCCAGCACTTTGGGAGGCCGAGACGGGCGGATCACGAGGTCAGGAGATCGAGACCATCCTGGCTAACACGGTGAAACCCCGTCTCTACTAAAAAATACAAAAAAAACTAACCGGGCGAAGTGGCAGGTGCCTGTAGTCCCAGCTACTCGAGAGGCTGAGGCAGGAGAATGGCGTGAACCCGGGAGGCAGGGCTTGCAGTGAGCTGAGATCCGGCCACTGCACTCCAGCCTGGTTGAAAGAGCGAGACTCCGTCTCAAAAAAAAAAAAAAAAAAAAAAAAATGACCTCACCTAGGAGGAGGACATTTATCACAGGGACTGGAGAGAGACAGTACACTTTGTAGAATCAGCTTTATTAAGGTTTAATTTACATCCAATAAAAATCATGTGGGGGAAGAGGGAATGGGGAGTTATTACTTAATGGGCACAGAGCTGCTGTTTGGGGTGATGAAAGAGTTATGGAAATAGCGGTTGCACAACATTATAAATGTCATTAATGTAACTGAACTGTACACTTCATGGTTAAAATGGCAAATTTTATGCTACATATATATTCTACCACAATAAAAAGTCACCAAATAATCAAAACATAGAAAATATTCATTACGCCCAAAAGTTGCCCTGTGCCACTTAGCAGTTAACACTTTCTCCATCCCTGGCAAACACCAATCTACCTTTTGTCACTGTAATTCTGCTTTTTCTAGAATTTCATATAAATGTAATCATAAAGTGTGTAGTTCTTTCTGTCTGGCCTCTTTCACTGAACATAATTCATCCATGCTGTTGTGTGAATCCGTAGTTTGTTTTTTTAATCGCTAAGTGGTATTTCATTGTACGGATGGACCATAGTTTGTTTACGCATTTCCCAGAAAATGGACATTTGATTTGGTTACTAAGTTGTTTTTTTTTTTTTTTTTAAACCAGCCTGGATTAAATGCCAGGTTGTCAAGAAGGTAGATCTCACTCTTACACAAGGATGAGGTACAAACGCTGGCTACATACAGTTACGAATAAGGGCCTACAGACCAGCCCTACGTGTTTCTTATGACAGCTTAATATCTTGAACCATGGTCTGCAGATGATTTCCAGATCTCGGATTTTCCTGTTCACAGTTCTCAGATTTTATTCTGTGAGCCACGCCCCATGTGGGGAGCACTGTGACTGAGAACCTATGTTGACAGGCTCCATGAACACCGTGGAACAGCAAAGATGTTCTCCTTTTGTGCCTTACTTTCTACATAACTTCCATGGCAGTTGCATGGAGATCCAAGGTGGGCCAACAGGAGTTTCATATAACATACCGTATTCTATTTAACATAATATAATTTATTATATATAGTGTCATATAATTCAATATAAAATATATAGTTATATCACTTGCCTGCATACCTGATGCTCTTATTCTTGCACAGGAAAAAAAGATCATGGCCAGGTATGGTGGCTCACGCCTCTAATCCCAGCACTTTGGGAGGCTGAGGCGGGTGGATCATGAGGTCAGGAGTTCGAGGCCAGCCTGGCCAATATGGTGAAATCCCGTCTCTACTAAAAATACAAAAAAATCAGCGTGGGGTGGTGGCAGGCGCCTGTAATCCCAGCTACTTGGGAGGCTAAGGCAGGAGAATCACTTGAACCCGGGAGATGGAGGTTGCAGTGAGCCAAGATCATGCCACTATACTCTAGCCTGGTGACAAAGTGAGACTCCGTCTCAAAAAAAAAAAAAAAAAAAATCATTATATGTTTGGAGTTATCATGTATTCAAAATCAACTTTTTTCTTTTCCTTCCTCTACAAAGGCCTCCCTTCTCTGGCTTTGGTGCCTCAGAATAGATCTTCAGACTCTACTACAGGCAGCTTGCCTTTAGGAGTCCTTGGCTGGTATCTGGTTTCAGAATTTTGTTGACACACCTCACTCTGAATCCCGTCTCCCAACCTGTGCCGTGAGCTTGATATTCTAGACCATGCATGTTTCCCCTGAGTGGCCCTGGGTGAGAGGAAGGACAGTTAGCTTCTTGCCTATTCCTGACGCATGGGCCACAGGCCCCAAATGGCAAACCTGGTCACCTTGCAGATTTTCTCCATGGTCTCTGGTGAGAGGCTGGTGGTATTTAATGAGACTTCTCAGCCTCAGGCTTCAGTTGTACCTTCCAGTGGCCCCAGGTGGCCTTGAGCACCCAGTGATTAATGTCCAAGGACTCTGCCCAGCCATTTTCTGTCTCCCTGCATTCCCTGTCCTCTGGTGGCCAGAGGACACTACCCACTCTGGTCTGGGCTGTTGTTGCCATGAATGTTCACTAACAATGCC
The DNA here is from genome assembly GCF_000951045.1 of Mandrillus leucophaeus. Classification (NCBI taxonomy): domain Eukaryota; kingdom Metazoa; phylum Chordata; class Mammalia; order Primates; family Cercopithecidae; genus Mandrillus; species Mandrillus leucophaeus. Next base: position 2,804,273 of record NW_012104220.1, on the reverse strand, counting down.
TTTAGTTTCCTTTCTCCTACAGATGTGCTCAAATCAAGATACGAAATCCCAGACTGGGAGGAAGGATAGAGTAGGAGTGGTGACCACAGAGGACATCTGTTGTTTTTCTCTGCCCAGTACCACTCTCACCGCCTGCTACTGTTAATGGCATTCTTTTCTTTTTCACTTTTATTTTAGGTTCAGGAGGCACATGTGCAGGTTTGTTGTATAGGTAAGTTGCGTGTTGTGGGGGTTTAGTGTACAGATTATTTCATCATCCAAGTAATAAGCAGAATACCCGATAGGAGGTTTTTGATCCTCACCCTCCTCCCATGTTCCACCTTCAAGTAGGCCCTGGAGTCTATTGTTCACTGCTTTCAGTTCATATGTAGTCAATGTTTAGCTTCCTCTTATAAGAAAATGCGATATTTAGTTTTCTGTTCCTGCATTAGTTTGCTTAGGATAATAGCCTCTAGCTCCATCCATGTTGCTTTAAAGGATATCATCTCATTCTTTTTATGCCTGCATAGTACTCCATGGAGTACTGTATATGGACCACAGGTTTTTTAATCTAGTCTACTGTTGATGAGCATTTAGGTTAATTTCATGTCTTTGCTACTATAGATAGTGCTGTGATGAACATACATGTACATGTGTCTTTATGGCAGAAAGATCTACATTTCTTTGATGCTATAGTTTGTATATTTGTCCCCACCCAAATCTCATGTTGAATTGTAATCTCCAGTGCTGGAGGCAGGGCCTGGTGAGAGATGTTCGGATCACAGCGGCAGGTCCCTCATGGCTGGGTGCTGTCTCTGTGATAGTTGAGTTCTCACAAAATGTGGTCATTTAAAAGTGTGTGGTACCTTCCACCCCCTGCTGTTTCTCTCTTGCTCCTGCTTCTGCTATGTGAAGTGCCTGCTCCCACTTCACCTTCCACCATGACTGAAAGTTCCCAAGGCCTCACCAGAGGCTGGGCAGATGCCAGCATCATGCTTCCTGTAAAGCCTTCAGAACAGTAAGCCAATTAAGCTCTTTTCTTTATAAATTACCCAGTCTCAGCTATTTCTTTCTAGCAATGCAAGAATGGCCTAACATATTTGGGTATATATTTAATCATGGGATTTCTAGGTCAAATGGTAGTTCTGTTTTAAGTTCTTCGAGAAATCACCAAACTGCTTTCAACAATGGTTATAGTAATTTATATTCCTACCAGCAGTGTATGTGAGCATTCCTTTTTCTCTGCAACCTTGCCAGCATCTGTTACTTCTTGACTTTTTTTTTGTTTGTTTGTTTTTGAGATAGGGTTGTGCTCCCGTTGCCCAGGCTACAGTGCAATGGTGCAATCTCGGCTCACTGCAACCTCTGCCTCCGGGTTCAAGTGATTCTCCTGCCTCAGCCTCCCGAGTAGCTGGGATTACAGGCATGTACCACCACATCCAGCTAATTGTGTATTTTTAGTAGAGACAGGGTTTCTCCATGTTGGTAAGGATGGTCTTGAACTCCCGACCTCAGGTGATCCACCCCCTACCCTCAGCCTCCCAAAGTGTTGGGATTACAGGCGTGAGCCACCATGCCTGGCTTGACTTTTTAGTAATAGCCATTAATGGCATTCTTTAGAGCCATTAATGGCTGTAACTAAAAAATAATAGCCATTATTATTATTAATGGCTATTATATGCTCCTTCCTTATTTTACCTTATGGTTCTGAAATAGGAAAAAACTCCAGTATCTTGCTCCAACCCCTAACCCCTACACACAGAGCATGTGGCCTAGCCTGGCCTTTCAGAGGCATTCTCTTTGATTCTTTCTCATCTGTCACTGGGCATGTGGCCCAAGTGTGGCCAATCAGATGCTGTCCTATGAGAATTTGAATCTTGAGCAGTGTGACACAAGAGTAAATGACATTAGGATCATCTTAACAGGGTTACCCAGAGACTGTTTATTAGTTCCTCAATCTAGATTCCTGGATCTGCTCTGGTTCCTGTTCTCCTAAAGACCGAATTGTCCAACTTTTTCTTTTTTTCTCTGTGCTATTCTATAGTTCTGTGATAAATTTTATTGTTATTTACTTTAACCACAGTAGATTTCTGCCATTTGCAACCAAAAAAACCTTTTAACTAATAAATCTTCTAATACCTGCTGCCTCTCTCTGTTAAAGTCCCCTATCAATTACCCCTATTGCTGGCTTTGTTTCCTCTACCAATATTGCATCTTCCATCTATGAAGAACAAGAATGGAAAGTAGACTGTGATTCACAAGAGACTTATGAGGAATGGTGTGACTCAGAGAAGTAGTTGCTAAAATTCATTATTAAAAGACTAATCTCCTTGGGTCTCTTATATTTCTGCACATCTTACAAGCACGATGCCTGACACTTTTGTTATGAACTATCTTTTTAAGGATATTTGTATAGCAAACTACTTTGGAAGATAGAGAGTGTCTTCCCCTGGAACAAAGGTGTGTGTTTACCTGCTGTCCATTATAAAAGGTTTATGGTTTCCTAAGCTCAGGGTTTCTCTCTTACAACACAATCCACTACATGTGCAGGTATCATCTGGCTCTGCTTGCATTGATCTGTGCCAATTAGGGCTTAGGGCACTGGTACAAATGCCAGTATCTAACTACTGCTATTGCTGTGAGCAATAACGTTGTTTGTCTATGACCTAGGAGTCTTGTGTCTTCTGCCAGCATCTGTGAAACTGTGGCAGGATAACTTAGATTATAAGTACAGCAAAATGTTCACAGTTCTTGACAGTGTTAGTAACTACTATGGGATGTAGACTGATAAGTGAAAGAGGAATGATGAGGGCCTTATAGGTCAATAAAAACTTTTTGTGGGGAGTCTCTGGTAATCAGTAGTGAACATGTTGACCAAATGTTATGATCAGGTAGGCATGAAATGGTTCTCTATTTTTTTTGCCAGTTATGAGTTGGAATTGAAGAGTTGCAGGCTCCCTGTGTGAGTCAAGCCCAAGAGTGCAAAGTGACATAAACTTGGTGACACTAGGCAGATAACAGTGTGGCTGTGACTCTAAGTCAAAAGGTCCCCAGGCTGAAATAGAAGGTGTTAGACATGAGGACCTTGCTGCCCAATAGAAGGCACTGGCCTGGCCAAAAGCATTGTGACTTTATTTGGTTGAGCCATGAGCAGCCACCATGTTATCTAAACTGAAAGTAAACTGAAAGACTCACTGCTGGAGAGTCTCTCTCCCCTTTTGCCCTCTGGTCCCTCCCTCCCTCTCTACCCTGGCCTCTGCTACTGACGGTACAGATATTCAATGGACCTTCCAAACCCCTTACCATCCACAGGTATTCGGTATTGTTTAGCATTGGAATGGCCTCTTCAAAAATTGAGGAATCAGAAAGATATCTGACTCTACTTCCCTCACCTTCTCTTGGTCCACTTTAGTTAGGCAGTTTGGTTAATGAAGGCAGCTGTCCCCAGAGAGAGATCATCTCCTCTTGGTGGCTTTTTGGATAATAACCAGGACAAAAGGAGTGGACGGCTGTGTAGACGTATTTTGAAAATGTGAGATTTTCCCCTGATCATTCCTGGCTATGATGCATCGTTCTTTTCCCGAACAGCAACCCCACGCCAGTCTGGTGGCTGGGAGAGTTCAGCTTAGTTCTGGTTCAGCTGTCTGTATTCTCTATTTGGATTGACTTGGATTACAATGATAATTGCCACTTGGTTGAGCACATGCTCACCAAATCCCCCTACAGTGAGTGGCTCACACAGGCCAATGTGGGGGCTATAACGGGCCTCTATAACTTCTATAAAAATGTCCAACCTTCTGAACAAAGGTCTGGGTGTGATTAGGGGACAATTGAGAAACGGTGAATTGCACCTACTAGAATTGGATGCACCAATTTGGAAGCAGGGCAAAACGAACAACAGCACCTGAGACAGGAGTGCCTCAGACCCTGAGAGACACAAAAGAGAGGGGGATTCGGATGATGTTTGTTTTCCAGTACCACCTCTGGAGCCTTTCTCATGAAGGAAAACTCTGACGAGGCTTTTCCAAACTGTCCGAAGGTCCTTGAATGGAACTGCCTGCTGGGTCTGCAATCCTCTGCCAGATGGTTCCGATCGTGATTTGACTGCCACTTCCTTTAAACTTACTGAGAAGTCTATCAGAAACAACAGCGGATGGCCCCAGCTCCCGTACCTCCCACAAAAACATCTGCTAACACCTCCAGATGTCTTTCCTAGCCCCTTCTCGTAAATGTCACTCCGTCATTTTCTCTGGTGGAAAAAGGCCACCCAGGTGGTGGTATGGAAAAACAGGACAGGTTGGACCGGCTGCCCTCAGGCAGTCTTTCTAAAAACAAAGACTAAACTCATTCATTTAAACTAAACTGGAAATTTTAAAGTTTACCAACTGGCCAAAAAGTCATGTTGGAGGCATGTCAGCCTCTCACCTAGATGATGTAGGTTCCACTAGAGACCCCCCAACAATTATAAACAACACTTTTTTTTTCATGGACATGATGTATACCCTTGGGACTGCACTTTTTTGAATAGAACTCAGGCATTAATCTCTCTGCCTTCTGAAAACACATTGACTTACGACTTAGCAATGGTCATAAGAAATCTTCAAATGTTTAAAGAAGCACCACCAGTAGATCACATAGCCCTCTGAACTACAGATATCTCTCCCAAAAAAGGGCTACTTTTGGCTATGTGGGAGAGATTCCCAGAGGGATAACTGTATCCCTTGTTATGTATGTGTCCCCAGTATATAATTATCCATATGTCAGGAGTCAGTTTAAAAACATGGTATAAATTAGTGCCTGACTTTAGTTTAAGTGATCAACACTACTGCCTCCTTCCTGGAAGGCATTTGGGTTGACCTCAAGTAGCCAGGGTTGTTATGAATATAATTGCCCTAGATTTCCATTTTGAGGTCCAAGACAGAGCCTATGTAATCACTGATACATATTGATGTTCCTAGATTAATGTCTCAGGCCAAGTGGAAAGACCAGTACAAAAACTTACAGAGAAAGCCACGTGACTCTCTAAAGCAGACCCTCATGATTCATTGGATTTGTCCAGCTGCCTCGGTCTGGCACCCCGGGCAGCAGGGTGAAGGTCAATCTTGTAGGTTGCCCTCATTCTGCTGATTTGAGTCCTCTTGATAATAGCTTAATTAAATGCTATATGAGACAAATGGAACAGATTTGCTCTTAGCCTCTATTGTTCAGATTAATCAGAGTGGCCGATGGAGTGGCATATTCATGGGAAATTTTGACAGAACCCAGGGAGTATAGATAGACAACTTTAATAATCAGTTCAGTGTAATAAAGATAATGTTTGCTTCTGGGAAAAAGAGTAGACAGGCTTATATTTCATTGTAAAATATTTGGGTTTTTTTTGTTTGTTTGTTTTTGAGACAGGGCCTCGCTCTGTTGCCCAGGCTGGAGTGTGGTGGCACGATCTTGGCTCACTGTAACCTCTGACTCCCGGGTTCAAGTGATTCTCATACCTCAACCTTCTGAGCAGCTGGGATTACAGACTGAGCAGCTGGGATTACAGACACCTGCCACTACACCTGGCTAATTTTTGTATTTTAGCAGAGACAGGGTTTTGCCATGTTGCCCAGACTGGTCTAGAACTCCTGGCCTCAAGGGATCCACCTGCCTTGACCTCCCAAAGTGCTGGCATTATAGGCATGAGCCACTGAGCCCGGCCCCCATTGTAAAAATATCTGGATTCTTGGAGCTTAGGGTTTCTCCTCTGTGATGTAATCCATCATATAACACCTGGCTCTTTTTGCATTACCCTGTGGGAATTGGGGCTTGGCAAACCAGCACAAATCCTCATACTTTGGCTACTGTTATTACTGTGAGTAATAAGGCCTTTAACTCTGACCCAGGAGTCTCGAGTCTTCTGCCAGTATCTGTGAAGCTATGACAAGCTAACTCGTTAGATTGCAAGTAGGGTAAAATCTCAGACACTTCACAGCTCTTGACATCATTCCATCTTATTCATAATGCTCCTAGTGGGTTAAAGTTTTCCACCAAGTGAATTTAGCATAATCCTATTCCTTTCCAACCACAAAAGAAAGATTAATGAGGGACTAGGGTGGTATTTGCTGTCCTCCACAACTCTCTCCCCATCAGTGGGCTTGGCCAGGCTCATTATGATTTTTGTTTTTGAGACCCGGTCTCCCCCTCTGTTGCCCAGGCTGGAATGCAGTGGTGCAATCATAGCTCAGTGCAGCCTCAAACTCGTGGACTCAAGGGATTCTCCCATCTTGGCTTTCCAAAGTGCTGGAATTGCAAGCATGATGGCCATGGACAGGCTCTTTAAACAGGAAATTACCTCAATGGGTCTTTCCAGGCTCTGCCTCTTGTACTGTCTTGTGCCATCCTCTCTCAGTTCTTAGTCTTTGTCTACAATAGTTGTAGTGGTCATTATTGGTTGGCTACTCAGTATTCATTCTCTACCATTTTCCCACCCCTTTCAGGGTGGTTGTTGATGGAACTGCAACATCATTCAGACATTCGCTTATTTCCAAGCAGTGAGAGGAAGCTGATCCCACCCCCAGCTTCAGAGGTGAAATTGATCTGTCTGAGGGAAACTCACTCCCTTTGCCAAAAGACTAATTCTGGCCAATAAGGATTTAAAAGTCTAAGGAGGAAACCCAGGCTGGAGTACAGTGGTGCCATCATGACTCACTGCAGCCTCTACCTCCCAGGCTCAAGTGACCCTCCAGCATCAGCCTCCCAAGTAGCTGGGGCCACAGGTATGCATTACCATGCCTGGCTAATTTTTTAATCTTTTTGTAGAGATGAGGTCTCCCTCTGTTGCCCAGGTTGGTTTCGAACTACTGGACTCAAGTGATCCTCTTGCCTCAGCCTCCCAAAATGCTGGGATTACAGGCATGAGACACTGTGCCCAGACTTACCTTTTTCTTTTAAAAGAAAGCCACAGAAGGAAACACATCCTATCTCATGATGTGATGTTAGGAGCTTCTGTAGCCATCTTGCTATCAGCTTGAAAACGAAGCCCCCATTAGGATGGCAGAATGGAGAGGCGGCGACAATGTCATCCTGCTCAGTCAATCAACCGTGGTGCCCACTCTGCCTCTGAGCTTCCTGTTAAGAGAAATATGTAATACATTTTCTAAATGTTCGGGTCAGTTTGAGTAGAGAATTCTATTACTTGTTAACATACACTGAGCTAAGTTTTGGGCACTCTTCTAGGACCTTAAATAAATCCATGTATTTACAGCTTATAACAAACCTATCAAGTTCACTATTTTCCTCATTTTGCACATAAGAAAACTAAGATACAAAGAGCTTAAATATTTTGACCAGGTCACACAGCTAGTTTAAGTGATAAAGCTAGGATTGAATCTAGAGCTGGCTCAAAACCCACAGACTTAACCACTCCTCTATCACTTTGCACCGGGCTGACACACTTGCAACCTAAAGCATTGCAGCTGGTACTAACTACGTGTTGCTTCTCAAGGCTGCCTCAACCAAGACTTAGGCTTTGGACCTCCTTAGCCTCCAAATCTATTGCTTCGGGCAAACTTCACTCTCCCATGCCCACCTGCAGGGACCAGGAGTCCAGACATTAATATCTAATTTCATTTCCCATTTGAATACCTAGAAAGGCAGCCAAAAGTTAAACGTGAGTTCTTATTTCATATTCTGTGTACTTTAAGCACCTTGACATGGTCACCCTATTCAAATGACATCTATTGTGTGAGCCAAATCCTGCCTTTCAGGAGAGACCCTAAGAACTGACTTGGCAGCAACTAGGAGCTTTTATATTAGTCCTGTTGCCATTGAGGAAATAGACAAGTGCTCCTCAAGCCTGTCTCGGGAACTATGTGATATATATGTATATATTATATATATACATAAAACTTAGAGTTCATTGCTACATTTTGATAAGTAAGTAGGCAGATGGTAGATAAGAAGATCAATAATAGACAAATAGATAGACACACCCCCCCTACATATATTTATCAAAGCTTATGTTGTCATAGGAAACTCCTGAACCTAGCACAGCTGTATATATTCTTCCCTTGATAATCAGCACTGTTTCCCCCTTCGTTGTATAACATGGGAGTTGGAAGGAACATAATTACCAGACAAGATCAATCAGTTCACCTCTGCTCCTCCTGCCCTTTGTCCTGAGAAGTCCGTTCTCCCCTCCTCATTGAGAGTTTTAGGCTGTTGATCACATTCTTCCTAGTCTGTGATTCAAAGAGGATCTGGACTTTGTATAGGAACACTTTAGGAACTCACCTTCCCTGCCAGCCCTCCCATCTTCCACACCTACCACTATTCCCAATGAACTATTACGCAAATTTTCAGAATGATTTAACAAATAATCAAAGAATCTAGGGGACAGGTGAAAGGGATTCTAAATCTGAGGCAGAGGTTATCAGTGGGTGGCTCTATTTGATTAAGTCAGGCATGTACTGTTGCTTAATCCTGAGGCAGCATTCTTTTGACACTAATCTGTTTGAAGTCACTTCATAAGGCTCAAGAAGAGAAATAATGTTAAATAACTCATTTCTAGATTTATCTGAACAAGAAGGTGTGTTGTCTTGAATGACGGGGAGAGAGGAAGACTTCACATTTGAGAAACTCTAACGTGGTAAAGGATCTAAAGTGTGATAGGATCTCCTTACGTCTAAACATGGAGGACTTGGGTTTTTTCTCCTCAAATCTTTTGTATTATAAACACCTGAAGCTTCCTTTTAAACAACTAAAATGAAGCAGACAGTTCAAACATTTGAATCTAGAGTGCAAAAAAGTATAATGTCTCTTTTTCAACTCACACTGGGCTTTGAAGATAAAGGTCAGAGGCTTGAGACGTCTTGTTTTTATGTGAATAGGTAAAGAAGAGAATGCTCAGAGGATTGGGATTTTTCTTCGTGTGCACTCTAGAATAAATGTTTTATATTTTTAAAATTTAAATATTATTTTCTCCAGACAAAAATAAAAGATAGAGAAAAGTGATAATAGGGATGGGAAAATTGCTGGAGGAGCTCCAATTATGAATGGCTTATGTGTTCTGGTAGAATGCTCTGCTCCCTGACAGTCCTCCTGGTTTCTTGATGGAATAGTTCAATACTAAGGAGATAGTCAGGGTGATGTATTTATCTTTTGGAAATACCAATCCTCAATTTATAGATAAACATTTTTGGTTATTCTTACAATTATTTTTTGTATGGTGTACTATCTGATATACTATAGTGCAGTACAGCCTTTATAGTGGTGATCACATCCATGGATTCAACCAACCGAGGATTAAAAATATTCTGAAAAAAATGTCCAGAAAGTTCCAAAAGGCTAAACTTGAATCTGCAGCATGCTGAGCATTGTGTTGAAACCATGAGAGTAAAGTGATATGTAGGCATTGTATTAGGTCCTACAAATAATCCGGAAATCATTTAAAGTATATGGGAGGATGTGTGTAGGTCATATGCAAATACAATATCATTTTATATAAGGAACATTCTTGGATTTTTGGTTTCTGCAGGGGGTCCTGGAACCAAGCCGCCACAGATACCAAGGGATGGCTGTATAATAGTATTCTTTCTGATTTTAAAAGTAATACATTTACTGTTAAAAATTTTTAAAAATATTCTTCATTCAAACAATAAATATTTTTGAGATCCTATTATATGTAGCCTCTAGGAATGCAGTATCAAACAAAAATAGACATAGTCTCTGTTTTCATGGAGTTTAGAATCAAACATAAAGCACACAGAAGAAATGTCATTCACTTACTCATTCAAGAGATATTTATTGAGCATCTGTTCTTATAACCATGTGAAAATTGCCTGTAATGCCAGTACTTAGAGTTCATTGTTAAATTTTTCTTAGTAAGTAGGCAAACAGTAGGTAGGAAAATAGATAGATACAGTAGGTAGCAAATAGATAGATAGATAGATAGATAGATAGATAGATAGATGTAAATAGACAGATAGGTATAGATAGATAGAACTGTATCTTGAATATTTCCTGAATATAACTAGCCTCATAATCTCAGAGTGAAAATACGCTCATATCATTTTATTTTTTCCAAGAAATTGCCTAAGCACTCATCTGCTGAATAAGCAGGAAGCTCAGTATTTTCCTCCAAGGATTATCTCTCTTGTTGAAAAGTCTGAGAATCCAGGCGCTTTCAAGGTTGTAAAGGGTGGATCAGGCTGATTTCCACCTGAGGCTTCACACAGTTGTCCCACTGTACCCTCAACACGGAGTGAGACCTGCATGATCCCACAGCAGATGTTTATCCACTGTTGACCTGAGGCCTTGCTGACACAGGTTACCACGCAGTTTTCTTAGTTCTTTCGGAGAGCATGATCCCATGCCCTCAGAGCCAAGGGCAATCAGTATTCACCTCTCCAGTGCTCTGAATGTTGTGGCATTAAGGGTGCAACATTTTCGAATTACAGGCAAATCCACATTCTAGGACATCACCAGCCCGAGAAGAGCAGAGTCAGACCTGAACCCTGATGCTCTTGCCTTCCTATGGATCCACCTAGAACAGTTTTCTCAACCCACAGTGAGAAATATATCTACTCAATCCAGTATACACACATGGGCACAGGCACTCATATACATAGATTTGAAACAAAAGTATCACAAAACTTACCTTTACTACATATGATCGACATTCCTATAATCTTCCTCTATTCTATTCTGCCATTTTATTTTTTTTTTAAATACTGGTGGTCCATTAGTGATTCAAGGCCCATCGTTTGAAAAACACTGATATAAACGTTGGCTACTTTTTCTATTTAAACCTTCAAGTCAAAAGGGTCTGATTACGCCCTGTTTCCTTGGACAGTAGAGATAAAGGTGAACCCTTTCAAGGAAGCTACCTTCAGAGATCCAGGGGCCCTGTACCCATTCTCATAGGAAGCCTTTCTCAGCGATTTAAAGAGACTGACTCATCAGCGAGGCCTCACCCATACCCCTGTACAAGTGATTTCAAAGCGCTAACATGCTCTCTTCCAGATAATGAGGATCTACTTTCATTGATAGCAAATTATTTTCTGGCACAACTCTTGCTGGAGAAGAGAACATTTCGTTTTTGGATGGCGTCAGGATCTCTTCTGACCTCAACAACGCTAACTAATAGTCAAATACTACTTTTAAAAATTAAGTAATATTTGAGTTACTCTCAGAGTATACTGGCTGGAAGGGCATATGAGGAAGGCTTTTGTTTTTTCACCTAGGTGCTGGTCCCCTCGGAGCGTTCAGTTGGTGAAAGTTCAATATGTACCACCCACTCTTCAAAACAACTCCAGGAACCTAAATGCCTATCAAGGACTGAACAGATAAATACATTGTGGAATATTCACACAATGGAATAATATACAGTAATGTGACTGAACAATTTGTAATACAGTAATGTCAGTGAACAATTTACAATTACAGGCAATGCGTGTGATTGTATTAGTCCATTTTCACAATGCTGTAAAGGAATACCCAAGACTGGGTAATTTATAAAGGAAAAAGTAAACTTACAATCATGGTAGAAGGGGAAGCAGGCACTTTCTTCACAAGGTGGCAGGAAAGAGAAGAGCAAAGCGAGGTGGAAAGAGTCCCTTATAAAACCATCAGGTCTCATGAGAACTCACAATCACAAGAACAACATGGGGAAATTGCCCCCACGATCTAATCACCTCCCACCCTCGACATGTTGGGATTTATGGTTTGAGATGAGATTAAGGTGGGGACACCGAGCTAAACCATATCAATGATGCATAAGAGGAAAGCCTCAGAAACTCTTGGCATTGTATCCAAGCCACTTAAACAAGCTACAGTGAATAATGAAGGCCATTTTAAAAGTGGTTTATGACCAAATTCTTTGGTAAATGTTAAGTAGGATTTTATAAGGTTCTTCTCATGATCTCCAATAGTTTAAAAGCTTAGAAACACCTATATTCTGAAATGCAAAAGTAGGAGAAATTGTTATTGAGCACCATGATACATATATTTAAGGTGAAAATAATATATTATGAAAAAGGCCAATTTATAAATATACTTTTCATTAGAAAGTATGCAGGTTTTGTGCTGTACTACTTTTAGTACAGTCATTCACTTCTGTATGAGTTCGTTCTCACTCTGCTATAAGGACATACCCAAAACTGGGTAGTTTTTTTTGTTGCTTTTGTTTTTGTTTTTGTTTTTTTGAGACAGAGTCTTGCTCTGTCGGCCAGGCTGGAGTGCAGTGGCGTGATCTCGGCTCACTGCAACCTCCATCTCCCGGGCTCAAGCAATTCTCCTGCCTCAGCCTCCCGACTTGCTGGGATTACAGGAGTGTGCCACCACGCCCAGCTATTTTTTGTATTTTTAGTAGAGACAGGGTTTCACCATGTTGGCCAGGCTGGTCTCAAACTCCTGACCTCAGGTAATCCACCTGCCTCGGCCTCCCAAAGTGCTAGGATTACAGGTGTGAGCCACCGCACCCAGCCAAAACTGGGTAGTTTCTAAGTGAAAAAGGTTTAATAGACTCACAGTTCTGCAGGGCTGGGGAGGCCTCAGGAAACTTACAATCATGGTGGAAGGGGAAGCAAACACATCCTTCTCACATAGTGGCAGCAAGGAGAAGTGCAGAGCGAAGAGGAGGAAAAGCCCATTATAAAACCATTAGATCTCATGAGAACTCACTCTCAGGAGAACAGCAGGTAACCACTCCCGTGATTCAGTTACCTCCCACCAGGAGGGGATTATGGGAACTACAATGCAAGTGAGACTTGGGTGGGAACACAGCCATACCATCTCAGCTGTATAATGACGTTTTTGTCAGTGATGAACCACATATTCAACAGTGGTCCCATAAGATTGTTATTTACCCTAAAATAAAAATTTAATTAAAAAATACAAAAAATTATGATAATAGTAGGTGGGCTGCCTAAGTCTGTTTCCCTTCCTAAAGGCACGTGTTTGATCAATAAGCAGTTTCAGTAAGCATGCAGCATGGTGCTTTGGTTGACATCCCCATCACAAGTTATTACTTTCTTGACTAAATTGTTTACTTTGAGGTAATTTTAGATGGACGAAGTTGTAAGAAATAATACAAAGAGATCCCATGTATCCTTTATGCAGTTTCCCCCAATGTTGACATCTTTCAAAACTGTAATGCAGTATCAACCTGGATATTTACAGTGATACAGTGCACCAATATTATTGAGGTCCCCAATTTGACTTGTATTCATTTGTGTGTGTGCATGTGTACAAGTTTTGTTCTGTGCAATTTTATCCCACATGTAGTTTCCTGTATCCATCACTAGAGTCAAAATACAGGATAGTTCCATCATCATAAGGATCCTTCATATTCTATTATCACCACACCCTCTTCTTTCCAGTCTCTAGCAAACACCAATCTCCATTTTTATAATTTTACTATTTCAATAATTTATACAAATGGAATTATAAAGAATGTAACCTTTTAGGATTATATTTTTTCACTCAGCGTAATTCTCTAGAGATTCATCCAGGTTGTTGAGTGTATAAACAGTTCAATCTTTTTCATGGCTGAGTAGTATTTCATGGTATTGATGTACCACAATTTGTTCAACATTCACCCTTTGAAAGATATCTGGATTGTTTTTAGTTTGAGGTTACTGCAAATATAGCTGCTACTAATATTTTTGAATAGGCTTTTATGTGAATGTAAGTTTTTATTTTTCTTGGATAAATGCCCAGTAGTGCAACTGGTGGGTTGTATGATAATTGCATGATTCATCTTTTAAAACATTGCCAAACTGTTTTCCAAAGTGGCTGTACCATTTTACATCACCAGCAGCAATGTATGAGTAATTAAGTTTCTCTGCATTCTTGCTAGCACTTGGTCTTGTCACTATTTTTTATGTTAGCCATTTCGATAGGTATGTAGTAGTATCTCATTGTTGTCTAAATTTACATTTTCCTAATGGCTAATAATGTTGAAAATATTTTCATGTGTTTATTTCCATCTGTGTATTTTCTTTGGTGAAATGTCTCTTCATGTATTTTTCCCATCTTCTAATTGAATTGGTTTTTTTTTCACTGTTGAGTTTTTTCTTTACATATTCTATATATTAGTGCTTTTTCAGATATCTGATTTGCATATACTTTCTCTCACTATGTAGCTTGTCTTTCCTCTTAATGTGATATTTTTGCAGATCAAAAGTTTATAATTTTGATAAAGTCCAATGTATCAGTTTTTTCCTTTATGATTGTCTTTTTAGTGTCAAGTCTAAGAACTATTTGCCTGGCTCTAAACTCCAAAATTTTCCTCTTACTTTTTTTCTATATGTTGTATAATTTTATACATGGTAAGTTAATGATCCATTTTGAGTTAATTTTTGTATACAATGTGGTATGTAGGACAAGGTGTGGTTTTTTTTCTTGCCTATGTATGTCTATCCAGTTGCTCCAGCCCCATTTATTGAAAGGCTATCTTTCCTCCATTGAATTGCTTTTGTACATTTGTCAAAAACCAGTTGGGCTTATTTTGTGGGTGTATTTCTGAGTTCTCTATCCTGTTTCCTTAATCTATGTGTCTGTCTCTCTACCAATACAATACAGGTTTGATTACTGTAGCTCTATATTAAGTCTTAAAATCAGGTAAACTGAATCTTTTCACTTTATTTATTTAGTTAGTTTGTTAGGTTTTGAGACAGAGTCTCTCACTGTTGCCTAGGCTGGAGTGCAGTGGCACGATCTCGGCTCACTGCAACCTTCGCCTCCCGGGTTCAAGCTGCCTCAGCCTCCCGAGTAGCTGGGATTACAGGCACCCACCACCATGTGTGACTAATTTTTTGTATTTTTAGTAGAGACGGGATTCACTATGTTGGCCAGGCTGGTCTTGAACGCCTGACTTTGTGATCCACCCACCTTGGCCTCCCGAAGTATTGGGTTTGCAGGCATGAGCCACTGCGCCCAGCCCTTTCACTTTATTTTTCTTTTTCAAAGTAATTTTAGCTATGCAACTTTCTTTACCTTTCCATACACATTTTAGGATAATCTTGTCTCTATCAACAAAACATTTATCAACAAAAACATCTTACCATGATAGGAATTACATTACACTTTTATATTAATTTAGGGAAAATCAGTATCTTTATTAAGTTGTCTTCCAATCCAAGAACACACTATGTTTTGCCGTTGCTCTTTTTTTAAAAAATACTTTAAGTTCCAGGGTACATGTGAACAACGTGCAAGTTTGTTACATAGGTATACATGTACCATGTTGTTTTGCTGCACCCATTAACTTGTCATTTACATTAGGTATTTCTCCTAATGCTATCCCTCCCCCAGCCCCTCACCGCATGACAGGCCCCAGGGTGTGATGTTCCCTGCCCTGTGTCCAAGTGTTCTCATTGTTCAGTTCCCACCTATGAGTGAGAACATGCGGTGTTTGGTTTTCCGTCCTTGTGATAGTTTGCTCAGAATGATGGTTTCCAACTGCATCCATGTCCCTGCAAAGAACTTGAATTCATCCTTTTTATGTCTGCATAGTATTCCATGGGTGTGTATGTGCCACATTTTCTTTATCCAGTCTATCATCGATAGACATGTGGGCTGGTTCCAAGGCTTTGCTATTGTGAATAGTGCTGCAGTAAACATACGTGTGCACGTGTCTTTAGAGTAGCATGATTTATAATCCTATGGATATATACCCAGTAATGGGATGGCTGGGTCAAATGGTATTTCTAGTTTCAGATCCTTGAGGAATCGTCACGCTGTCTTCCACAATGGTTGAACTAGTTTACAGTCCCACCAACAGTGTAAAAGCGTTCCTATTTCTCCATATCCTCTTCAGCACCTGTTGTTTCCCGACTTTTTAATGATCGCCATTCTAACTGGTGTGAGATGGTATCTCATTGTGGTTTTGATTTGCATTTCTGTGATGACCAGTGATGATGAGCATTTTTTCATGTGTTTGTTGGCTGCATAAATGTCTTCTTTTGAGAAGCGTCTGTTCATATCCTTTGCCCACTTTTTGATGGGCTTGTTTGTTTGCCTCTTGTAAATTTGTTTAAGTTCTTTGTAGATTCTGGATATTAGCCTTTTGTCGGATAGGTAGATTGCAAAAATTTTCTCCCATTCTGTAGGTTGCCTGTTAACTCTGATGGTTATTTCTTTTGTTGTGCAGAAGCTCTTTAGTTTAATTAGATCCCATTTGTCTATTTTGACTTTTATTGCCATTGCTTTTGGTGCTTTAGTCATGAAGTCCTTGTCTATGCCTATGTCCTGAATGGTATTGCCTAGGTTTTCTTCTAGGGTTTTTATGGTTTTAGGTCTAACATTTAAGTCTTTAACCCATCTTGAATTAATTTTTGTATAAAGTGTAAGGAAGGGATCCAGTTTCAGCTTTCTACATATGGCTAGCCAGTTTTCCCAGCACCATTAAATAGGGA